>NW_023412870.1:0-300000 GCF_903995425.1 Onychomys torridus
GATATTATTGCTCTAAAGGAGTCAGGACGGGAACTCAAACAGGGGAGGAACCTGGAGGCAGCAGCTGATGTAGAGGCCATGAAGGGGTGCTGTTTACTGTCTCATGGTTTTGATTTGTATTTCTCTAATGATCTCTTTAAGTGCTTATTGGCTACTTGTCTGCTTTGGAGATTATCTGAAGTTCTTTGCCTGTTTTGGATGGTATCATCTGTTGCTGAGTTGTGTATGTCCACTATTTAAAACATGCACTGTAATAACCAGACATGTTTCTGTTTCACAGGATTCCTATAGGAAATAAATAATAACTGATAGAGAAACCTGTCTCTTGGATATTCTTAATTCAGTAGGTCAAGAGGAGTACAGTGAAATGAGGGAACAACTGAGTATTACACAAGGTTTTCTCCTTGTATTTGGCATAAATAATATTAAATCATTTGTAGTTATTCACCATTACAGTTAGGTTTTAGTTGCTTATGGAAGTTGGCATTGAGAATTAATGGTAACCTGGGTGGTAGTGGTACATAACTTTAATCCTAGCATTCAAGAGGCAGAGCCATGCGGAACTCCTGAGTAAGTTCAAGGCCAGCCTGGTCTATAGAGTGAGTTCCAAAACAGCCAGGGCTACACAGAGAAACCCTGTCTCCAAAACCAGAAAAAAAAGAGAGAGAGAAGTAATGATAGTTTTCATTTATTGATTCTTTGCTAATTGTTATGCCTGTCTGATCTATTTGAATATTTTTGTCAAGTATGAAGAATTCCGGTTTTACAGATGCAGCACTTAGGGTTGCAGCAGCTGCGTAACTTGTCCCAGTTTGTATAGAGAGCAGCACTGCTGCTGAGAACAGGCTTTTCTGATATACTCTTACACTATGCTAGAGAAATAAGACTTTTAACATTTTAGATACATAAAGATGTCAACCAGCAACAAAAACATTAAATGATGCTTTGAGATGGTGCCACTCAAATGGTCTTTTTTTCAAATCACATTTTATTATAGAATTTTATGGGCTGCAAAAGCAGTAGCCTTGTGTATTTTTTGTTTGTTTGTTGTTTCTTAAACATCTTAGATATTGTTCTTATTGTAAGAATCTTACAAATGTACATAAGATTAGTTAATCATCATATAAAATGTATTTTATATTCTTCCCTTGGGGGTTTACAGTTCATTATACTGCATACTAAGCAATTATCCCCATTCATGGCTGTGCCCTGTAACTGTGTACAAGCTGAATTAGTTTAAAGTAGTTGCCTGGTGATAGAAGGGCAGGAAGGAGAGACTGGTCCACATGGTGAGGAAGCCTGCATAGACTTGTGCTACCCAGTTGTAGTGGATGGTTGTTTGAGCCATGCCCTGAAGCATCGCCCCTAGTGAGGTAGCATGCAACTGTTAAACCTACCTATGACCTTGAAGTACATGCCAGGTAGCCCTTCAGGCCTTCTTTTCCTCTGATCCAACCTTGGTCTGTGTCATCTGTGGTGGTCCCAGACTAACTCTGGCTACCCTAGACTCTTTGCTGTACATAAATGAGACTTTTTAAATTCCTTGTGAAGATGATATAGTATTTTTCGTTACTGTGTCTGTGTTTATGAGTGAGGAACTGCTGGCTTGCTATGCATGTGCATGGAAAGCTGATTCCCATAGACTGGTAGCCTGCTCCTTTCTCTGTGCCCCTGCCTGAGGAAGCTCGCTGGGGATCCAGCTTCTGAGAGGCACGTGTCCTTCCCTGCCCCCTTTACCCTACACTTGTTCCAGCTCTTTGAAATAGTTTTTGTGAAGCTGAAAGTGCAATTGACTGACTCTCAAAGACCCAGAATTCCAGTTTGAAGGGATGTGATATCTCCACTGGCCTCTGTCCATGCAAAAGCATGTTTACCCTCACACATGTACATATATATTCAAATTCATTCTTTTTAAATGACACAGAAGCTAGGCCTAGTGCCTCACTTTTTTTTTTTTTTGAGCTGAGGATCGAACCCAGGGCCTTGCACTTGCTAGGTGAGCACTCTCCACTGAGCTAAATCCCCAACCTGTGCCTCACATTTTTAATCCCAGAACCCCAGAGGCAGAATCAGGTGAATCTCTGGGAGTCTAAGGCCTACTTGGTATACATAGATAGCTCCAGGTCAGCCAGGACTATACAAAGAAATCCTGTCTTAAAAAATTGAAAAAAGATGAGGCAGAGGTAGCAGATTTGTGAATAGTGACATATCATAAATAAGATGCAAGCACTGGGCTCTGCATGGTGGTACACACCATCCATTCCAGCACTCAGGAGGCAGAAGCAGGTGAAATCTCTTCATTTAAGGACAGACTACATAGAGAGTTCCAGGCCATATATAGTGACTATATAGTGAAATACAACAAAGCATTGGTTGAGGCACCGTAACTCAAGAGGGTGCGTGGTCTCCCATCAGGAGCCAGGGGAGCCAGGGGTTAAAGATGGAAGTATAAGCCAAATAAACCTATTCCTCTCTGGCCCATGATCATTATGCGGGGTGGAGGTTCTGTGGGACCCTCAGACCCTGCAAGACCTGGCAAGCTCCTGTCTTCACCCCTGGAGCTTGGGACAATAGGGTGGATATTCAGACCTTGTAGAAGAAATGGGGGGTATTATGAGAAATCTACGGAGTTGACTTAAAGGGTAAAGAAACTTATTAGGGAGGAAGACTTACTCCAGTACAGGAGATTTATTGTAGGGTCCTGGAAGGCCGAGGTACAGTCCCACGCTGTTCTTCTGCCTGAATCCATCCCAGCATTCAAGCCCACAATGAAGAGAAGAGGAGCAATGTGGTCTCAGGTCTTAAGGGAAGCCCCTGGGACCATGCCCCAAGTGCAGGTACTGCAAGGTCATAGGTAGGTAGAACATTACCTGCTACATCTCTAGGGGCAGTGATTCAAAGTCATAGATAGAACATATATCCACTACAGGGAGGTCTCACATGACCTCATGAATGTCAATTCTGTCTGGTGCAATGTTGCTTGACCACGCACTCATGTAGTCCCTGAGAATGGGTCTGATGGTGGAGGTGCAGTCTGGTCATCCCAACATTCAAGATGTGATGTTAGCAGGAGCAGGAAGTTGATGTTAGGCCATGCTACATAGCAAGACCCTGTACACAATTATTTCAATTGTGATAAATACACAGATAAACTCTCACCTACTTGTTAAAGGCACCCTTCAGTGTCATAAAAAAAAAAAAAGTTCATATTCCTCTGGGCAGTGGTGGTGCATGTCTTTAATCCCAATATTTATGAGGCAGAGTCGGGCAGATCTCTGAGTTCCAGGCCAGCCTGGTCTACATCATAAATTACAGGACAGCCAATGCTACAGAGAGGGAAAAAAATTCATATTGAGGGACTAGAGAGAAGGTTAAATGGTTAAGCATATTGACTGCTCTAGCAGAGGACCCAGGTTCAGTTCCCAGCACCTACATGGAGGCTCACACCCATTTAACTCCAGTTCCAGAGATCCAACTCCCTCTTCTGATCTCATGGACACCAAGCAAACATGAGGTTCACATGCAGGCTGTGTGTGTGTGTGTGTGTGTGTGTGTGTGTGTGTGTGTGTGTGTGTTCATAGTGGGCCAGAAACATGAGAAACATGGCTTGTCAGGTAAAATTGACTTAAGTTCAATGTCCCCAGGATCCACATGGTAGAATCAGAGAACTAACTGACTCCCACAAGTCCTCAGGCCTCCACACTCATACTGGGTCACACACACCCCACACCCAGAACAATGTAAAACTAATTTAAAATTTCAAGGCCATCTTGGACTACATACTGAGTTCTAGTCCAGCCTAATATATGTATGGACATATATGTCCAACCATCACCATCAGCTCTCTTCAGAGTTCTCCCAACTTGTAGACATGCCCCCAACTCCTCATTGTTGTGCCCAGGTTGCAAGTCCCCCAAGCAAGACCACTACAGAACTAATATCTGATGCAAGCACACAGAGGTTTTTTAAAACAAAACAAGCAAGCTTTGTCCACCATCCAACATCTGACATAGCGGGTGGAGGAGGACAGCCCTGAGCACTCACTTTAAGGGATTTATATAGGAAAAGTTTACATGCAACTTGGGATTGTGAGGGGCTAAGGGTGAGGAAGTTCTTTGAAGTTACTGGTTGAACTACAAGCATGAGATTACTCATGGCTAACAGGATTCATGGTATCTACAGAGACATAAGTTTTTACTCCCTATGCCCTGCTTTTGTTGAACCCAGGATATATACATTCAGATTTATTGTTCCAGTCCTACTCTCCTCTAAGGACAACTTCTGGTCAGTTGAGCCCATTACTCCATATATCTTGTTTTGCCAAGTCCAGGATATATAGATTTATTGTCCTAGCCTTACAAGTTCAATTTTTGGTCACTTATAAAATTGCTGGTCAGCAAATATCTTTAGAGGAGGGGAGGGGGAAGCATCTCTCAAGATGGCTACTGATTCTTCCCTTTCCCTCCTCAACTGGTCCCTGCTGTCTGTTGCCAAATATTCCTTTACACTGTATGAAGAAGTGTTGCTGTGATTGGTTTAATAAAGAGTTGAATAGCCAGTAGCTAGCTTGGTAGAGTTTACATGGGACTTCTGGGGTCAGAGAGGGAAGAAGAAATGTAGGATTATCAGCCAGATTCAGAGGAAGTATCATGAGCAGTATGGAAAGATGAGGTAACTAGCCTTGCAACAGAACATAGATTAAAATAATTGGGTTAATTTAAGTTATAAGAGCTAGTGGGACAAGCCTAACCTAAGGCCAAGCTTCCATAATTAATAATAAGTCTCAGTATCATTATTTGGGAGCTGGCAGCATATAGAAAGGCTTGCTACAACTGTCCTACTGTTTGTAGGTCCTTATCAATAACCTTGGTGTCTCCAGGACCTCATTTATATGAAATCCCACAGTTTCTGACTGTCTGTGACAGGCTTAGTTCAGTCAACATGAAGGTGGTAGATGTGCCTGAATGCCCTTTCTTGTTTATATCTAGAACCTGGGACCATCCTGTACCCAACTTGTCATGAGGGTTCTATAGGCATCACTCCAGTATGCCTTCCAAGTCACAAAGCTATTCCTGTTGGTAGGCATGTTTCCTTGCCATCTGCTCCTCCACAACCCCCACCCTAGCCACAACCCCCACCCTAGCCACAAGCATCGTGGTCCAGACATCTTCCTTTGTATGTGATTCTGGCCTCAGCTCCAGACACAGAAGCCTTGAATGTAAATGGGTCACATTTTGAACACATAATTACCGACCTCCTTGCCCTGTCTATCCCAAGAGGCTTGGGTTCCTCACATACCTCTGGATGCCTATTCCAGGCCTTGATTTCTCCTTCCAGTGAAGAGATTAACCCAAGGGACTGCTCATTCACATCCTGCTAGATTAGGGCTTGTGAGGCATGAAAAGACCATGTTGGCCTCTTCCCCATCCATCTCAAATTGGTTTTATGTTTCCAGACTTTGGGCATCTCATGCTGGGTTCTGCTGCTCCCAGAAATGAGTACATCGTTTGAGGCTAGCCCTGCCCCCAAGGACAGGATGGATGAAGGGTCCCTGCAGACAGAATGTTTTTTTATGTTGCTGAGCATGTAACCTAAGGTGTTTAGCATGTGATGTGGCCCTGAGCTACATCCCCTCAGAGTTGTGTGTACTTGCCTCTCTGAACCTCAGTTTCTTCTTTTTTCTCTTCCTCTTCTCCATACCCCTTTTCAGAAAGCTGTGTGTGTGTGCATGTGCAGAAAACATCTATGCCATGTCTTCCTCTAGCACTCTCCACCTTACTTTTAAGACAGGATCTCTCTCTGAACCTGAAGCTCACTGATGGTATATGTGCACAGACCAGTGAACCCCAGGACCCAACCTGTCCTAGAAATTGCAATCTTTCTGCCTTAGCCTCCAAACGCTTGGGGTGACAGGCATGCCAACTACTACATCTCAAGAGTGGGTCTCCACTGAGCAGAGCCTGTGAAAACTCCCCAGAGTGTTTAGGATACCAAGGCAGATCACAGGCACCCTGCAGAGGCCTGGTCACCTCCCTCATAACTCACACCTAGAGCTTTGAGGACCAGTGACCAGTACCTCCAAGAGTCCATGGACCTTACTTTACAGCAGGTACTCAGTGTCAGGTCTTAGGAAGGGCACAGACCCCTCGGAAATACCCAGATGACCCTATACTCACAGGGAGGTCTTATTTCTGTACCTCACTTTACTCCATGCCAGGCAAGGAGCTGGGAGAAGGGAGGCATCCATATGGCAGGGTGGCTCCCTCAAGAGGACTTGTGGTATGCTGGGAAGCAACAAGTGTTGATGTGGCCTTTACAAGATTTTGTTAAACAATTACTTATTTATGTCTTTATTTATTTGAGACAGGGTCTCACTAAGTAACCCTGGATGTCCTGGAACTCACTATTCAGATCACCTGTCTTTGAACTCACAGAGATCAGCCTGCTTGTGCTTCTTGGAGTGCTAGGATTAAATTCTTGGACCACCATTCATAGCCTTGTGTGTGTGTGTGTGTGTGTGTGTGTGTGTGTGTGTGTGTGTGTGTGCCTGTGCACATACACAGATGCCAACATACATATATAGAGGACAGATGACAACTTGTAGGAGTTCATTCTCTCTTCCACCATGTGGGTCCTGCAGAATGAACTCAGGCCATCAGGGTTGGTGGTGAGCACCTTCATCTTGCTGGCACTTGCTGGCCTATTCTGACAGAGCTAGGAATCCCTGGGATGGACTATTGTCCTACCAAACACAAAGAAAAAGTAGTGGGTGGCTTCAGGAAGGGCTAAGAGCTCCATGTGGAGGTAATGTGAAGGAGGGCTGGACCCTCATCCAAATGGGTTATATAACTAGCCAGCAGGAAACAGCTACTGGGTCCACAGATGTTTCCTGGACTGGGGTGTGGGGGGGCACTAGGGGTAGGTGTAGGGCTAAAGCCCAGGACCGTCTCTTCTCCATCTTTGTCCCAGTTCTTTGTGAGGCATCTTGGAGAGACAGAGAGACATGGACTGGATACTCAGACATGCTGAGAACACACAGAGACCTCTCATGGGCACCGGGATAAGCAAAGAGAAACTAGTGGGGCTGTATTGATGGGAGTTCTGCTGTAGGTATAGTCTTCTCTTTGGCAAAGCTCCAGCAGCCAGGGGTGGGGCTGACAGGGCAGGAAACCCCAGGCTGCAGCCCAGAATGGAGCCTAACCCTGGCAGCATGTGCTGGCTATGGTTGTGTCGATTGGTGCTAGGGCAGAGAGCAACCAGACCCCCAGTGTCTGTGATGATGGAGAAAGTATGGGGGAAAGGCATGGTGTGTAACTCTGTTCCTTGAAGGGGTGGATCAGAAATGGAGTTACAGCTGGGCAGGCTTCCAGCCTTAGGTACATAAGACCTGATCCTTCTGGGCTGGGCTATATCCTTCCTGGGTGCTGGAGTGGGGACACTGAGGCACCCACAGTGCCTGAGACTCAAAAGGTTACCCTCCCTTTGTCTTGTGTCCCCATAGCAGGGCAGGCATTGGTTGACTGTGACCTCTCTCTCCCATAAAGGCACTCTAGGTCCCACAGCTGGACTCAAAGAGTCAAAGCCCCAGCACAGCTTCATCCCTAGGGACTTCTGGGCATGTTCTGACAGTGACTGGCCCTTTGGGGAAGGCCTATTGACTGCCTGCCCAGTGGACACAGCTGCCCTCTATGACCACGTATTGCTGCAGTCAGCTTGGACAGGTGCCTGGCCCTGGTGCATCCTCTGCTGGCTGCCAGGTCTGTTTGGTGGCCTGACTCTCCTCAGCCACCCTGTTCTTGCCTCTCTCTGTAGCAGCAGAACTTCTGGTTGGCTGGCTCCAATCACATGCTGGGTCACAATGATGCTCTACCCTGGATAAGTGGACATGCCTCTGGCAACCAAAGGCAACCTGTGTGCACTGGGAACTCAGACTTACATAACTGATACTGGCCTTGGTGCTGGTCTCTTTCCCAGCCTGCAATGGCTGATGATGCTACACTACTTGAACACCATCCCCTATGTGCCTAGCCTGACACTCAGCACACTCAACAGCTGTATGCACACTTTCAATTACTACTCCATGTCCCAAGAGTACAGGGACAAGGTACAGGCCATATTGTGTTGCCAGCCTGAGGCCAGGAGCTCCTCTCAGGCATCCAGGGAGCACAGAAGCCAAGGGACTGCCATTTGCTACTCTACACTTCTGTGACAGGTGGCCAAGGTGAGAAGGAGCTGTTCAGGGTTTATAAGAGTTTATAAGATATCCCCTCAAACCACATCCCTACTGAGCCCTCAGGACATAGCCTTATTTGGAAAACAGTTGGCATGACTATCATTAGTGGAGCTGAGGTCCACAGGAGAAAGGCTGATGGCCAATGTCCTTATAAAGGGAGAGCAAAGGGCCCGGGTTCTGTACACTTGTCACCACAGCACTAGGGAGAGGTGAAGGAAAGAGGATCAGGAGCTTAGGGTTATCCTTGAGTACATAGTAAATTTGAATTCAGAGCTAGCATGAGCTCTGTGAGACACTGTGTAAAAACAAACAAAAAACCACACAGGATACAGTAACAGAGGGCAAGAATGTGTGAGTACGGAGGCAGAAAAGAGTAAAGAGTCTACAAGCTAAGGGGTGCTGACGGTGACTGGGCTCACCAGAAACCATAAATGAGGCAGTTTGTCCTTCAGAGCATCAGAGGAACTCAACCCTGGACACTGATCTTGTTGAGGTGCCTCTCAGAACTTTGAGACAATAAACCTCAAACCTTTGTGCTTTGTATATTTGTGCTTGCTAGGTGTGTTTGCATGCAAGCATGAGCCTGTGGGTGCAAGAGGAGGTCAGAGGATGCCAAGAGTCTTCCTCAAGTCTTTCTCCACCTTTAAATTTTTTAAAATTTATTTTATGTGTGTGTTCTGCCTGCATATGTGTCTGTTCACTACATGTGTGCCTGGTGCCCAAAAAAGGTCATAAGAGAGTGTCAGATCCCCTGGAACTGGCATTACAGAAGGTCGTGAGCTGTCATGTGGATGCTGGGGATGGAATCCTGTTCCTTAACAAGAGCAGCAGTATTTGTGAAATTTTTTGGGCCACTCCACGTAGTTAAAAGGGAGGTTTATTTTGTGGGGTAACTTACAAATGAAGGGATAGGTTGCAGGGTCTGGGAAAGGTATGGCGCAGTCTGGCGGTGTTCTCTGGAGCACTCTGCTCAGTCTTCCTCCAGTGTCCAGGGTCCCGGAACCAAGAGCAACCTCTCCTCTGGATCCTGGGTTTTCAGCTTCCTCCCTCAGCCCCACCTTGTGGGCATGACCATTACTGAAGCCTCAATGGGGGTTGGAACTTCCAGGCCAAGGCTGGGATGTGGGATGGCTACCCACTACACAGCAGATGCTCTTAACTTCCTAGCCATGTCTACAGCCTCCACCTTAATTTTTGAGATTGAGTTACTCAGTGCATCTGAAACTCATTGCCTATGGCTAGGCTGGTCCAACAGCAAGTTCCTGGATTTTGCTGTCTCCGTGTAACATTCCTGCCTTTTTTTTTTTTTTTTTTTTTTGGTTTTTTGAGACAGGGTTTCTCTGTTTAGCTTTGCCCCTTTCTTGGAACTCACTTGGTAGCCCAGGCTGGCCTCGAACTCACAGAGATCCACCTGGCTCTGCCTCCTGAGAGCTGGGATTAAAGGCGTGCACCACCACTGCCTGGCACATTCCTCCCTTTTAACATGAGTTCTGGGGATTCAGACTCAGGTCTTCATGTGTGCACAGTAAGTACTATCCACTGAGCCATCTTGTCTGCTCTCTGTGCTGACTTTTTAAAAGCCACCTGGGTCCTTCATGGTACTCTGCTCTGGTTGTCCTAAATTGCTACAAAGGGTGAATGAAGACTCTTGAACCTACCTGGCCAATAAGCTCTGCTCTTGGTGTCCCTGCACTTAACAAGGTCTCTCCCAGACTGGCAAGATGGCTCAGTGAGTAAAGGCACCTGCTGCCAAGCCTGAGGGCCTGAGTTTGATTCCATGGATTCAAAAGGCAGAAGGAGGCAACCCACTCCTTGCAACTTGTTCTCTGAGCTTCACGAATGTGCTGTGGCATGCACATCAATAACAGTCCCTTGTGTCCTAGATTAAAGTTCTGTCCTCTCCCTGACCCCAAAGACAAGCTGCAGATGGAGCAATGGCATCTCAGGGACCTGGACCACTATGCCTCCAAGTCACCTGTCACCAGGCCCTGCTCACAAACAGACACCATGTGGCTTGTACAGACCACTATACTACATGGGATGGAGTTATTCTCTGTCACACAGGTAGAAGGGTACTGGAATATTAACAACTAAAGAGATATTTAAAGACACACAAGGAGAGTGTTTGTTGTCTGACTTAACACTGACATCAGGTAAACTGAAGGTATTTTTTACCTGGTTGTCACAGGGACATCAGTCAATCAGGAAAGAAAAGCAGGAACTATATCACAACAAAGATAATAGGCCTTTCTTCCATCAGAAAGCTGGATGATGGCTCCACTGCTTAAGAAGCCTTATTCTTGAAATTCAGAGCAAACTGCTGGCAAATTAAATAACAATATATAGCAGCACTCATGGTAATTGAACACTTAAAGAATAATGGACCTAGGAAGAATACATTTATGTACAACACTGTTAGCCAGCACATCTTCCTCAATAGGCAGTTTTAAAAAAAAATGTATTATTCAAGCTTCTCTACATGATCAGGACTAGTAAAATTAATCTCTCCATGTATGTAGAAAGTTGATTTTATAGAATGTCTTACAAGCATGTGGGATGGAAAGGAGATCATTTTAACTTGTCTGGCCTGCTGTCTGTCTCAGGGCTGTGACATCATTGCAGAAATGTGAGGTACCAATAAGCCATGAGCCACGTGGCAACTTATAGACTAACAGAAATGGGTTAATTTAAGATAGAAAAAGTAGATAACAAGAAGCCTGCCACGGCCAAACAGTTTCTAAACAATGTAAGTTTCTGTGTGTTTACTTGGTTGGTTCTGAGCGTCTATGGGCCTGGTGGATGAGAGAGATTTGTCCTGACTGTGGGCCAGGCAAGAAAACTCCAACTACATGGTATAGAACAATTTAGTATGCTTACCTCATATTTTTGTTCCTACCAGTCTCCAGAAACTTCTCTATTTGGGTAAGGGTGGTACAGTCCAACTGGTACAGCACATGAGGACAGAAGGACAAAGCCAAGTGCACAGTGAAGACTAGCTACATCTGGGAAACACTGTGTCCCACCATGTCATAGAAGGCTGTACCTCTGCTGTGCCATTATCATTGATGCCATATTTATCTCTGGTTTTCTTGATCTTCTCAGACACCCCTTTAATCAATGTTTTTATTTTCTGAAAAGATTATAGAACACAGATAAACTGTTTGATTCTCAATGGTTTGGACAGCACAATCATCCTGTAACCTTCAACAATGGACACAGTGTACCAACTCTTAGCTACTGCTAAATACATAGCATCAAGGATGTAATGTGGGTATTGTTTCTCTTACACAGAGCTTGTAAAGAACCTTCTACTGTAGGGAAACTGACTCTCTGCTCAAGATGTGATTAGCTCTCATTGCCCAACCTTTTCCCATGAGTTATCTTGGGGGCTCTTATCTCAGCCACATGGCTATGGAAAGCAGCTCAGCATAGCTCTGGGGACTTTATGAGGCATACATTTCCACATTCAGAGTATGCATGTCTCTGTTCTATGGCTATAGCTTCTCAGAGTGGCTTTGGGCTAGTCAACTCTTTCTTTTTCCTTTTTTTTTTTTTTTTGGCTTTTTGAGACAGGGTTTCTCTATGTAGCAGCTCTGATTGTCCTGGAAATTGCTTTGTAGACCAGGCTGGCCTAGAACTCACAGAGATCCACCTACCTCTGCCTCCCAGTGCTGGGACTTAAGTTGTACACCACCATGCCTAGCTCAACTCTTTCTTTATATTTAGAAGGTATGAGACATTGAGAGTAACATTGCAGTTCAGACTTCTTTCTAGATAGAAATGATTTCACTTAAGAAAGGGCTTTATTAAAGTAAGAACCTAAGTCTCAGAAAGGGCTGAAGAAATGGCTCAGTAGTTGAGAGCACTGGTTACACTTCCAGAGGAGCCAGGTTCAATTCCCAGCACCCACAATGTTAAAGTAAACCAAGGAAACCCTCAAGGCACACCATGATGAAGGCCCCCAGGAAGAATGGGAAGATGACACAATGAGTTTCTGATGTATGATGGAAAGACGCTGCAATCTGAGACACATGGCGGTCACTAATGACAGATGTGCCGAATGGCTGCAGAACGAATACAGGAGTGCACATGGCCTGGTGACAGGGCTCACACAGATGAGTTCTCTAGGTTTTTTCTCCCAACAAGAAAACATAACATCCATTCTTCATGCTGGCTAGTGAGATAGTGCCCAGGATACAATAAAAACCACACTAAGACTATGGCTTATAAAATGCAGTGGGAGGCACTTGACAAACCTCATTCTCAGCACAGTGGGGCAGAGCCTACCTGTAGGAAGCTGTCTTGGCAGAAGAGAAACTCGTTCTTCTTCATGATGGTCTCGGTGGGCAAGGTGAGCTCGTTCTTACTGAGAGCAGGTTCTCTCTGACATGGAAACACTGCCTGAGTACAGAAAGGACATGGCGTTACATATGCCTCATGAGGGAGGAGTAAGAGTACTAGGCAGAGGAATTCACCAGACATGAAACTACTCAGTGAGTTTTTAGCAACCTTTGGCTCTCCTTGATAACAAACTCTAGCCTCAACTTTTCATCAGAAAATGAAAACGAGATAAACTGATACTCTGCCTTTTGTTTGTTTGTCTGAAACAGTCTCAGGTAGCTCAGGCTGGCCTCAAGCTCATTGTGTAGTAGAAGTTGGCTTTTAACTCCTTATCCTCTTCCCTCTCAAGTGACAGGATTACAGGCGTGCACTAGTATGCCCAGTCAGGAATTCCCCACCTCATGTAAAGAGTTCCACTCTAATTCATGAGTATGGATCTATTACTTCCCAACTCAACTCCAGCCCAGAATTGTATTAAAAATGTACATTGCTGTAGCCAGGCCTCAGGGCCCACCCTGTAATCTCAGCTACTGTGTGCCCAGGCACATAGACCATAAGTTCAAAGCTTGCCTGACTGCAGAACATATTCAAGGCCAGTTTGAGCAGCTGAGCAGGACCTTGCCTAAATATAAAAAGTAAGAGAGTAACAAAGGATCAAGGTGTTGGTCACAGTAGAGCCCTTGCCCAGCATACTCTGGCTAGCCTCTCAATTCGGAATATTACAAACCACCCAAGCACTGTGCTGAGGACACACAGGTGATTAAAGCAGTGCTGCCCCAGGCACCTTCCATAGTACGTAAAGATGGACAGAAAGATCAAAAACCTAACACACTATGATGATAAACCGACAAATGTAGATCATACCCACACCAAGTCAAATAGTTTCTTATGATGGCAGTGTTTTGTCTGCATCAGGGTCAGTTTAGAAGGATGTGATAGTTAATGGGGAGATCAACAATAAAGACCAGCCAAAACCTTTATACTACTCCTCTGTCTGCTGAATGTTCCCCTAGTTTGTCAACATCTGTCTCAGGACCCACAGGATCACATCCTCTACACATTAACTCTCTGACTCACTTCCAGTCTCAGAAGTCAGATTTGTTCCAGGAAGAGCTTGACAAGAATAAAGCAGTCATCTGGAAGAAACATTTCTTCAATACACTCTGTGATCTGCCATGGCAAAAGAGGAAAGCGTAGCCTCCACTCTTATATCCCCTCTGTTTCATGACAGTCTTACTCTGTAGCTCTGGCTGGCCACAAATTCAATGTCTTCTGACCTCAGCCTCGAGTCCTGGGATTTGCAAGTACATGTTACCTGTACTTGCAATACCTGGCTTTCTTCTGCCTTTCCCATGGCCTGTGTCTTGCACCTTTACCTCCCTATAGTGTGGAAGATAGGCTCTTGAAACATTAAGTCTTCTAAGCTAGGTGTGGTGGCACACACCTATAATCTCAACCACCTGGAGGATGAGGCCGAAAGACAGAGTTCAAAACCAGTGTTTTGTTTTCTCTTCAGATCATATAAACACTTTTCTAAGAAGGATTCAAAACCAAGTTGGGAAACTTTAGTGATACTATGGCTAAAAAGAGGTGGGAAGATGAGGTTTTTTTCAGCGTTGGAAAGCTCTCCCATACCCCTCAGCTGGATCCTGTTTCTTTCAGTCAGCTGCTCTGGTCTCAGCCTCTTCTTCCCAGCTTGGTTTTGCCCCTCAGAGGCACTCTCACCTTTTATTGTTTACTCTGGCAGGAAAGAGCCTAGTGATTCTTGTCAGTAGGGGGCCTTTCTGGATACATTTGAGTTGTTTGCCTTCCTGCTTTAGGAGCTTCCCTGTGGATGGATTCAATGCCTTCTTTTAGCCTCTGTGGGCATCCCCCACCCACCCTGACGCACATAGCAAACACACACACACACACACACACACACACACACACACACAAATAAATAAATAAATAAATAAATAAATAAATAAATAAATAAATAAATATTTTTTAAGTATTGTAAATTAAAGAAATTTTAGATAGTAAAAACTGTTCAATTAAGAAGTCACCTTTTGCTTTTCATCTGGTCCCTCAGTTTGCTGTACATCTCCAGGACTTGATAAGGGAAACAGATCACACAGGCATTAGTAGACAAAATAATTAACTAAGCTTAAGGGATTACATCAAGAATCCTACTCCTTTTCCATTTCCTCACCTGGAAGACACAGCATTAAACTCATCAGCAGTGGCAGGAATATTTCTCTGTTGCTGCAGCTCTTTCATTGCTATTACCAGCTTGGCAAAAGAAAACATAGAATTACACCAAGGGCTGTAAATAAAAAGCTTTCAGTTACATTTTTTCTTCTGCATTTGATTCATCTAAAAATCAGTTTCCTGGTAAGACCTTCCTGTACAGTCTTTTTCTTTTGGGCCAATATCCAGCTCCCAAATCATGACCCAGAGACGACTTATTAGTTTAGAATGCTTGGCCGAGCCATAAACATATATAAGGTCATAATGATCCATGGTATGCATAATTAATACATGCTAATAAAACATTTAAAAACCAAAGGTTGGTGGCTCATGATGAACAGCACCCAAATTTGACCCTTGGTCTACATACACATGAATAGGAACCTACAAAATTATGTACCCACATGTGCATACAACAAACAAATGGAAATAAAACCTGTATGGTAAATGCCATGAAATGGCATATGCAAATAAAATACAACAACCCAGGGCAGTGGAGCACAAACTTGCAGATGTCCTCTCCTTCAGGGCTGGTACTGTCACACATGGTCTAGTTTATTTTTTGGTGCTGTCTCTGAACCTAGGGCCTAAGGGACCTTGACCCATCTCTATACCCAGGATGTTTGACCCAGCAAAAGTTGTATGTTCACAGCTACACACTGAAAGGATACTAGCACAGTTGATTATGTGGCTGTGGCAGGTTTTGTCTTTCTTCTGAGTCCCACTGTTGGCAGCCCTTGTCGATCTCAGATACTCTCTGCCTTATAAAAATAATTAGATTATATTATTGAATCTAGCCCCTAACGTCCATTCCCATATTTGGCCATTTTCTCTGCTCTAGGCTGTCTGTCAAGTACAATAATCAAATTATTGAAATCTAGCAATCAAAAGTCTCCTTTGGCTCACCTAATTAACATTCCCAATTAAAATTAAATACCTCAACCCAAGGCAAGATTTAGGTTTAAGGTTAGGAATAGGGTTATGGTTATGGTTAGGGTTCCTCAGGAGGTTAGGGTTAGGTTTAGGGTTAGGGTTGGGATTAGGGTTAGAGGGGGGTTATGGCAGGGTTACAGTTAGGGTTAGGGTTAGGTTTAGTGTTCTTCAGTGTTAGGGTTAGGGTTTCTCATGGTTAGGGTTAGGGTTAGGGTTCAAGTGTGTTCTCAGATTAGGTTTAGGGTAATGGTTATGGTTAGGGTTAGGGTTAGTGTTAGTGTCATGTTTAGAGGATTAGGGTTACAGGTTTATGGTAGGGTTAGCATTGGTGTTAGGGTTTGGGTTTAGGGTTAGTGTAAGAGGCTGGGGTTAGTGTTAGGTTTAGGGTTAGGTGTGGTCCTCAGTTTAGTGTTAAGTGTAGGTTTAGGGTTATGGTTTGTGTTGAGGGTGGTTATTGTTAGGTTTTGGATTAGGGTTAGGATTTGGTTTGTTTCAGGCTTTAGGGTTAGGTTTAGCTGTGGGGTGGGACTTCCTCACTCTTAGGATTAATGTTAGGTTTAGCTTTGGGGTATTATTGTTGTTCAGGTTTTCGGGGGTTAGAGTTAGGGTTAGTGTTTATTGTTAGGGTTTGTGTAAGAGTTTGGGGTCATTTTTGCGTTTGGGCTTAGGGTTAAATTTTGGGTTAGGGGTACTACTCAGGTTTTTGCCTAGTATTAGGGTTAGGCTTATTGGTCAGGATTAGGGTTAGGGTTACGGTTAGGGTTAGGGTAGGTAGACTTGACCAATTTTCCTATGGCCCATGATTAGTGTTAGGTTCAGTCTTAGAATGAGGCTTAGAGTTAGTGTTAGGGGAGGTAGACTTGGCCCATGTTCCTGTGGGCCAGTGTTAGAGTTACGGTTACGGTTAGTCTTAGGCTTAGGGTTTGGGTTAGGGTTAGGTGTGGTTTCTCAGGGTTAGCATTAGGGCTAGGGTTAGCTTTGGGGTTATGGTTATGGTTATGGTTATGGTTAGGGGAGTTACAGTTAGGGTTGGGTTTAGTGTTTATTGTTAGTGTTTGGTTTAGAGTTAGGAGTTAGGCTTTGCTTTTGGGTTAGGGTTAAGTTTCGGTTTAGGGGGAGTACTCAGGTTTTTGGTTAGGTTTAGGGTTAGGCTTATTGGTCAGGTTTAGGGTTAGACTTAGCCTTAGGCTTAGGTTTAGGCTTAGGCTTATTGGAGATAGATTTGTCCAATATTCCTATGGGCCATGATTAGAGTTAGGGTTAGGCTTAGGCTTAGGCTCTTGCTTAGGGTTAGTGTTAGGGGGTATAGACTTTTTCCCATTTTTATCTCCCTTCTCTACAGAGGCATTCTTTTGTCTCTTTGTAAGCAATATTCCTGTCTCCTTATCTCTTGTATTTTATCTATTTTTTTTTCTTATTCCCTGCCCTCTGTCCTTCTTGGGCAAAGAAATCTTTGTTGTGGGGATCCTGTATAGATTAATTTTTGTTTCCTACACATTCGTTTTTATTTATTGATTGATTCTATTATATATAATTTTTGAGACAAGGTGTCCTCAGGTATTGCTGCCTGTACTATAACTTACTATGTAGATAATCTGGCTGGTTGCAAGTTTATAGAGATCCACCGGGCTTAAAGGAGTATGCCATTAAGTCTGCCCTAATATGCTGTATATGTGAGGAAATTATAAAAAGAAAGACTGCATATTTTCTTCAAATACAATTTATTTTTTAATCCTTGGGATTAATTATGAAGCTTTGCATCATGCTAGGGAAGCATTCCTGAGTACTACCCCAGTCCCTCAAATCTAGGGAAAGCCTTGACCTCAAAGCCATACACTATTACTGGTTTTATATATTGCATTTGCTCAGTGGGTGTGAGAGAGAGAGATAGAAACAAAGAGACAGGGAAAGAGAAAACAGAAGTCTGGAGATTAGGGAAAACTTGAAGGAGTCAGTTCTCCTCTTCCACCATGTGCTTGTGGCTTCCAGGGATGAAACAGAAGATGTCAGGTGAGGTGTGGAACATCATTACCAACTGAGCAATATAGTGTGTTTAGAATTTCTCCAATGATACCTAGACAGTTATGTGGGGTTACAGGGATGTGTAGTCACTGTCAACACAATGTTGGTATAACTAATGAGGAAATGTAACCCTAACCCTAACCCTAACACTAACCCTAAACCAAACCCTAACCCTGATGCTAACACAGACCCTGAACCTGACATTGACCCTAACACTAATTCTAACCCTAAATCCCAAACCCTATACCCTAAACCCTTACTCTAAACCTAACCCTAAATCCTAATGCTAAGCCTAACCCTAACATTAACCCTAAACCAAAATCTAACCCTAACGCTAAACCATAATCCTAAACCTTAACACTAACCCTAACCAAAATGCTAACCCTTAATCATTAACCCTAAACACTTAACCCTTAACCATTAACTATTAACCCTAACACTTAACCCCAAACCCTAAACCCTAACACCCTAACCATAACCCTTACCCTAACCCTATTCCTAACCCTTTCCCAGTACCCCAATACCCTACCAGTAACCCTAACCCTTTCCCAATACCCCGATAACCTAACCATAACTGTAACCCAAACCTTCACCCTCACCCTCACCCTAATCATAACCCTTTCCCAATACCCCAATACCCTAACCCTAACACTTTCCCAATACCCCACTACCCTAACCCTAACACTAAACCTAACCAAACCCTAAACCATATATTTAACCCGAAACCCTAACCCTAACCCTGAACCCTGAAACCTGACCCTTCACCCTCACACTCACCCTCACCCTAAACCTAACCCTAAACCTTCCCCAATAACCCAATAACCCAATACCCCAATACCCTAACCCTAACCCTTGTCTAACCCTATACCCTAAACCCTAAACCCTAAACCCTAAACTCTAAACCCTAACCCTAACCCTAACCCTATACTCTAACCCCTAACCCTCTCCTATAACACCAGTCTGAAAAGATCTGATACCTTCTTCTGGTCTCTGAGGGTACTGCACATAGACATTTGCAGGCAAACACCCATATTCATAAAATAAAAATAAAGTTGAAAAGATATGGAATTCTCTACAGTGATGTCACAGCCCTGAGAGAGGCAGCAGTCAGGGTTAGTTAAAATGGACTCCTTCTGTCTTGCATGGAAGCCACTGTCTGCTTCCTCTGAGGCAGCATGCTAAAAAAAAAAAAAAAAAAAAAAGCAGCCTTATTTTGAGGTTAGAGTAGCTTAGCAGAACTTTTCATCTAAAAACACAATCTACAATACTGATAGGTGACTTTTCTTTGATGTTTTTTGTATGTGTATTCTCTGCCCTTTGGACCTGTGGGAATTAAAGATAATGGTACATCTTGTAAATATATTGATTTAGATATATTTAAATGTAGATTATAATGTATGGTCTAAAAGATAGATTTTCTCTGTAAATCTTCATCTCCCTAAGTGTCTACACTTGAAGTTTCCTTACACTATTTACATTGTGTACAAGTAGACTTGTGGTCCGATCCTAAAAGAAACTTACGGATAATGCCACATATGGAATCCAAAATCTATTCTAGTTTGGCTCCTCTTGTAGCATTAGCCAGAGACAGATGCATGCTGATATTGAAGAGATTTCTGTTTATTAATCATTTAAGTATGTGGAGTGATTTAGTCCTGAGAAGACATATTAATTTTAGAACAGTTGTAACTCCAAAGATTAAGAAAATATTTCTGAGACAAACTTTCTTATATGGACTCAGGTGGCCTGATTCCAGTCAGTTGCTTCCTAGGGCAATGACCTTATTGTCCTCCTGATTAACCCAACTAAATTCTTAAATCAAAAGTCTGTATTACCACTAAGTTTTAAAATTACTCATTTGAGTAATGTAGTCAACTGTCCATTGCAGTAACAGGTAAAGAATTTACATGTGGAGCATAGCCTCTACTTAAGACCAGAATAGGAGGAATATTTTCTTGTGTACACTGCAGGGAGACATAGCATAGGCAATATAGCTGCTGGAGTAACCATTATGAAAGAGGACCTGACTGTGACAGGGTGAGTCATTTTGTAATTTCCCATCATGTATTAATTTATGTCATACAAATAAAGGCAGGCCAGATTGTTGAATGTACAACTTGTGGTGGGGGGTAGCTTGAGCCAATGAATAATAAATTTCCAAGTAGGGCTTTTCCTTTGTGGATATGTTCGATTCTCTTCAGCATAGTTAAGTCATCTCAGAAAGTTGAGATACAGGCTATTGGCTGTAGCTGTGTGTTGGGTTACAGAGCTCAGCAGCTAACATTGCACATACAGGCAATGTCAAACAGGATTTTATTAATGCCAGTCCCCTACCAGGGAATGGATTGCTGTTTTTCTTTTTGTTTTTATTAAGAAATTTTCTATTCATTTTACATACCAACAACAGATCCCCCTCCTTCCTATTCTCACACCCCAGCCTTCCCCCCCCCCCCCCCCCCCCCCAATTCTCACCTCCTCCAAGTCACTCCTCCTTCCCTTCTCTCATGGGAAGTCAGCAGAACCCAGTACATTCAGTTGAAATAGGTCCAATCCCCTCCCCCCTGCACCAAGGCTGCATGAAGTGTCACACCTTAGGCACTGGGCTCCAAAAATCTTACCCATGCACCAGGGATGGATCTTGATCCTATTGCCTGGAGGCCCCACAAACAGTTCAAGCTAAACAACTACCTCACCTATCCAGAGGGCCTAGTCCAGTCCCATAGGAGCTACACAGCTATTGGTCCACAGTTCATGGATTTCCACTAGTGGGGCTGGTCGTCTCTGTACATTTTCCCATCATGATCTCAATGACCTTTGCTTAAAGAATACCTCCATTCTCTAATTGATTGGACTCCTGGAGCTTGGCCTCACATCCAGCCATGGATCTCTACATCAGTAACTGGATGAAGGCTCTATAATGACAGTTAGGGTATTCTCTAATCTAGTTACTGGAGTAGACAAGTTCAGGCACTTTCTTGAATATTGCCAGTAGTCTAAGGTGGGGTCATCCTTGTGGATTCCTGGGAACTTCCCATGATATTTCTTCCCATTCCCATGATGTCTTCATTTATCAAGGTATCTCTTTTCTTTCTCTCCCACCCTGTCCCTGTTCCAGCTCAATCCTCCCATTTCCTTATGTTCTCATCCCCCATTCTTTGCCCTCCATTACCCACCCTCACTCCCAGTTTGCTCATGTAGGTCTCATCTAATTCTCCATCACTGGGCTATATATGTGTCCCTCTTAGAGTCCTCCTTGTTAGCTAGTTTCTCTGGATCTGTGGGTTTTAGTCTGATTTGCTATACATGTAGTATCCACTTATGAGCAATACATACCATGTTTGTCCTTCTGAGTCTGAGTTAAGTCACTTAGCATGATATTTTCTAGTTTTATTCATTTGCCTACAAATTTCATGATATCGTTGCTTTTTACTGCTGAGTAGTATTCTATTGTATACATGTGCAACATTTTCTTTAGCCATTCTTTAGCTGAGGGGTATCTAGGTTGTTTCCAGGATCTGGCTATTACAAAAAACAATGCTATGAACATAGTTGAGCATGTGTCCTTGTGGTAAGATTGAGCATTCTTTGGGTATATTCCCAAGAGGGGTATAGCTGAGTTTTGAGGAAGATTGGTTCCCAATTTTCTGAGAAACCTCCATACTGAATTTCAAAGTGCCTATACAAGTTTGCATTCCCACCAACAGTGGAGGAGTGTTCCTTTTGCTCCACATTCTCTCCAACATAAGCTGTCTGACAGGTGTAAGATGGTATCTTAGCGCTGTTTTGATTTGCATTTCCCTGATGACTAAGGATGTTGAGAAATTCCTTAAATGTCTTTTGGCCATTTGAGATTCTTCCTTTGAGAATTCTCTGTTAAGCTCTATAGCCCATTTTTAAACTGGGTTGTTCAGTATTTTGATATCTAGTTTCTTGAGTTATTTATATATATTGGAGAACTGCCCTCTGTCACATGTGGGGTTGGCGAAGATCTTTTTCCATTCTATAGGCTAAGGTTTTGTCTTATTTACTGTGTCGTTTGCCTTAAAGAAACTTCTCCCTTTCAGGAAGTCCCATTTATTAATTGTTGCTCTCAATGTCAGTGTGCAACTGGACTTATATTTAGGAAGTGATCTCCTGTGCCAATATGCTTAAGATTACTTCCTACTTTCTCTTATATTAAGTTCAGTGTAAATAGATTTATGTTGAGGTCTTTGATCCACTTGGACTTGTTTTTAGTGAATAGTGGTAGATATGGATCTATTTTCTATCTTCTCCATTTTGACATCCAGTTATGCCAGCACCATTTGTTGAAGATGCTTTCTTTTTTCCATTATACAATTTTGGCTTCTTTGTCAAAAATCAGGTGTTCATAGGTGTGTGGGTTAATGTCAGTGTCTTCAATTTGATTCCATTGGTCCACATGTCAGGTTTTGCAGCAGTACCAAGCTGTTTTGTTTTGTTTTTATGTGTTTTTCTTTTATATATATATATATTTTCATTTTACGTACCAACCCCAGTTCCCCCTCCCTCCCCTTCTCCCACCTCCTCACCTCCCTCCCACTCTACCCCCATCCACTCTTCAGAGTGGGTAAGGCCTCCCATGGTAGTCAACAAAGTCTGGCATACCAAGTTGAAGGTATCAAGGCTGAGCAAGGTATCCCACCACAGGGAATGGGCTCCAAAAAGTTAGTTCATGCACCTGGGATAAGTCCTGGTCCTGCTGCCAGGGACCCCACAAACAGATCAAGCCACACAACTGTCACTCACATTCAGTGGGCCTAGTTTGGTCCCATGCAGGTTCCCAAGCTGTCAGTCCAGAGTCAGTGAGCTCCAACTAGCCCCGGTCAGCTCTTTCTGTGGGTTTCCCCATCATGATCTTGACTCCCTCTTCTTCTTTTTCTTTTTATTTTTTTGAATGCTGAATGCCATTTATTGAAGGAGGGAGGAGGTCTTAAGTAAAGGCTTACAGCACAATGGGAGAACCCTGGAAGGCAGAAGTTCGCTTCTGATGTTTGGTTCTGGTTTTGGTTTTTTTGGAGCTGAGGATCAAACCCCAGGCCTTGTGCTTGCTAGGCAAATGCTCTAACACTGAGCTAAATCCCTAACCCCGCTTCTGATGTTTTACAATCTTGCATCTAAGTTGTTAATGCCCAATATGCTGGATACTCAGACAAGGGGCTTCCCATAAGCATTCAGGAGGGTGGAATCTCTCAGGGAATTAGCATAGGGAGGATATCAAGGTCAAGGCTGGCAAGCAAAGCAACAGTTACACAAAATGGGGGAGGGCAGGGACCTAGAGGTCCCCCCCCCCTTTTACTAAAAAATGAGCTTCTGACTTAGGTTGCATGGGACATCAGCAAGTCACCTTACCTGTCATGGAGACACCTATCCAGGCCACACAGGCATTCTGTCTTAGGTTGGTGAGCGCCCCCTCCAGGTATTACCTGTCTCTGAATACTTATTATCATACAGGCTCAATCATGTGAGAGCTGCAGAGTTAACTGTTGCCAAAGATCTCTAAGTGATGCTGGGCTTGCAATCTGTGTGTTCGACACAGAAACAACCAATAGAAGTCTTAACCCACCCATAGCCAGTAGGCTAAAGGCAACAGAGCCATTCCCTTCCTTAACGAGCCTTACTGCAAATTGGAGTCCTTGTAAGATGGTATCCTGAGAGCAAATGGAACTTGAGTTTGTAAATTTATAACTTTCAAAGCCAATCGAAATGTATATAACTATTGATTTAAATTTGCCATGCCCAATAGAATGAAAAATTAATTAACTGCAGTAGCTACTTTTGCTGCCAGGGTCTCCACTGTGCTAGCTGTACTAACCAATTATGAAATAGCAATCCCAGAAACAGTAGTAGCAGTGGTCGTCACTGATGTAACAGTGACAACAGCAACAGTGATGTCAAATTCTCTTCTGGAGCATATGGGTATCCATTGGCATGGACACAACTCCAGGAGCACGAACCACCAAGGTCCATTATTCTTGATCACAGCACAATGTAAGCTGGTAGCTCTGCAAAAGAACAACTAAGAACCATAAAGGAAAAACAGGTAGCTCACAAGGAGCAGAACTAATGGTCTCATAATGGTTACATTCAGACTCACAAATTTTAAGGTATCTTCAAAGGGGGCCAAATGAATTTCAGGAGGCCAAAAAGTATTGCACAGAGCCACTCCTAAGAAGTGGGTACTGTTGCAGCTTGAATAGGATTATAAGAATGAAAATGCTTAGCTGGCATGCTACTGTTAATAAATGGAGGGCAATGATCTTCAGTGTTATCCTTAATCTCCTAGGTGTCTGGGTGACAAGTTATCAAATATACTTGAAAAAGCAGTTAGCATACATTACCTTCTGGAGAATCCAACTGCATGGCTTATGTTAATGCTTGCCAAAGCTGGCCCTATTGGGCTCTCAATCCCCATTGGCATCAGAAGAGGAGAGTTTTTCACAAAGGCCCAATAGGTTTCTGCCATGTTGGGCTTCAGCTGCAGCCATAGGGCGCACTCAGCACTTAGAAACCCAATGAGGAATTTGATTGTCCTGAGGAGACATAAGCAGAACTCTGGGCCCACACCAACACCAGATTGGTTCCCCTCCAATGTTACTAGAAAGATCCTTCTATCACTCCAGAGGGTGATTTGCAACAGGAGCCCTCCAGTGATTGTCTGTAGTGGATACTCCAGCAGAATCCACCAATAAAAAATTGAAAATATGTAATATAAGGGAAATAATAGAACATGGAGAGGAATGATGAACCCCTAGTTTCCCCTTTTTGCTTTAGCAAAATATGTTTGTTTGGGTTTTTTTTAATAATTCAAATTTTTCTTATCTTTTTTCTTTTTTAGATTAATTAATTTATTTATTTTTCTATTATCAGCTCGATACAGTATAAATTCTTACCTTAATAGTGTAATGTTTCATTGAGGGTTGCTCAGTAATTGAGTGAAACCAAATTTTATTATAAGCAACAGTCATCCTAGGATCCTCCATGCCATATGTATAGCCTTATGGATCTGTGGGTTGCAGTCTGATTGTTCTTTGCTTTGCTCTGCATCCTCTCCAACATTGACTGTCATTACTGTTTTTGAACATAGCCATTCTGACAGGTGTAAGGTGGTATCTCAGAGTCATTTTGATTTGCATTTCTCTGATGATTAAGGATGTTGAGCATTTCTTTAAATGTCTTTCAGCCACTTGTGATTCTTGTTTTGTGAATTCTCTGTTTAGCTCTTTAGCCCATTTTTAATTGGATTGTTCGGTACTTTGATGTCTAATTTCTTGAGTTCTTTATATACTGTGGAGATCAATCCTCTGTCATATGTGGGGATGGTGAAGATATTTTCCCATTCTATAGGCTGTCTTTTTGTCTTATTGACCATATCTTTTGCCCTGCAAAAGCTTCTTAGTTTCAAGAGGTCCTATTTATTAATTGTTGTGCTCAGTGTTTGTGTTGTTGGTGTTATATTTAGGAAGTGATCTCCAGTGCCAATATGTTCAAGAGTACTTCCTACTTTCTATTCTATTAAGTTTAGTGTAGCAGGATTTATGTTGAGGTCTTTGATCCACTTGGCCTTGAGTTTTGTACATGGTGACAGATATGGATCTATTTGTAATCTTTTACATATTGACATCCAGTTATCACAGCACCATTTGTTGAAGATACTTTGTTTTTTTCCATTGTATAGTTTTGGCTTCTTTGTCAAAAATCAGGTGTTCTTATGTGTGTGGATTAATGTCAGGGTCTTCAATTCAATTCCATTGGTCCGTATGTCTGTTTTTATACCAGTGCCAGGCTGTTTTTATTACTATAGCTCTATAGTAGAGCTTGAGGTCAGAGATGGTGATGCCTCCAGAGGTTGCTTTATCTTACAGGATTCTTTTAGCTATCCTGGGTCTTTTGTTTCTCCATATGAAGTTGAGTATTTTTCTTTCCAAGTCTGTGAAGAATTGTGTTGGGATTTTGATAGGGATTGCATTGAATCTGTAGATTGCCATTTTTACTATGTTAATCTTACCTGGCCATGGCCATGGTATATCCTTCCATTTTCTGATATCTTCTTTAATTTCTTTCTTTAGAGATTTAAAGTTCTTATCAAAAAGGTCCTTCACTTGTTTAGTTAGTGTTATCCCAATGTATTTTATATTATTTGTGGCTATTGTAAAGGGTGATGTTTCTCTGACTTCTTTCTCAGCCCTTTTATCATTTGTGTATAGGAGGGCTACTGATTTTTTTGAATTGATCTTGTATCCTGACACTTTACTGAAGGAGTTTATCAGTTGTAGGAGTTCCCTGGTAGAGTTTTGGGGGTCACTTATTTATACCATCATATCATCTGCAAATAGTGAAAGTTTAACTTCTTCCTTTCCAATTTGTATCCCTTTGATCTGTTTTTCTTGTCTTATTGCTCTAGCTAGAACTTCTAGTACTATACTGAATAAATTTGGGGTGAGTGGACAGCCTTGTCTTGTTGCTGATTTTAGTGGTATCAGTTTGAGTTTCTCTCTGTTTAATTTCATAGTGGCTGTTGGCTTGCTGTAAATTGCCTTTATTATGTTTAGGAATGTTCCTTGTCTTCCTGATCTCTCTAAGACCTTTATCATGAAGGGGTGCTGGATTTTGTCAAAGGCTTTTTCAGCATCTAATGAGATGATCATGTAGTTTTTTTCTATCAGTTTGTTTATATTGTGTATTACATTGACAGATTTTCGTATACTGAACCATCCTTGCATCCATGGGATGAAACCTGCTTGATCATGATGGATAATTTTTTTTTTATATATTCTTGGATTCAGTTTGCCAATATTTTGTTGAGTATTTTTGCATCAATGTTCATGAAGGAGATTGGTCTATAATTTTCTTTCTTTGTTGCATCTTTGTTTGGTTTGGGTATCAGGGTAATTGTAGCTTCATAGAAAGAGTTTGGTAGTGTTCCTTCTATTTATATTGTGTGGAATAATTTGAAGAGTATTGGTATTAGTTCTTCTTTGAAAGTCTGGTAGAATTCTGAACTGAAACCATCTTGTCCTGGGCTTTTTTTAGTTGGGAGACTTTTGATGACTGTTTCTATCTCTTTAGGGGTTATTGGTCTATTTAAATAGTTTCTAGGGTCTTGATTTAACGTTGGTGTGTGATATCTATCCAGAAAATTTTCCATTTCTTCCAGATTTTCCAAATTTGTGGAGTACAGGTTTTTGAAGTATGACCTGATGATTCTCTGGATTTCCTCATTGTCTGCTGTTATATCCCCCTTTTCATTTCTCATTTTATTAATTTGGATGCTATCTCTTTGTCTTTTGGTTAATTTGGCTAGGGGTTTGTCTATCTTGTTGATTTTTTTCAAAGAACCAACTCTTTGTTTCATTGTTGTTGTTTTTTTTGTATTGTTCTCTCGGTTTCTAATTTGTTGATTTCAGCCCTCAATTTGATTTATTTCCTGGTGTCTATTTCTCCTGGGTGAATTTGTTTCTTTTTTATCTAGCGCTTTCAGTTGTGCTGTTAATTCATTGGTATGAGATTTCTTTATCTTCTTTATGTGTGCATTCAGAGCCATGAATTTTCCTCTTAGTACTGCTTTCATAGTGTCCCATAAGTTTGGGTATGTTGTACTTTCATTTTCATTGAATTCTAGGAAATCTTTAATTTCTTTCCTTATTTCTTCCTTGATCCATTGATGTTTCAGGTGAGCTTTATTCAGTTTCCATGAGATTGTAGGCTTTCTATAATTTTTGTTGTTGTTGAAGTCTAACTTTAAGGCATAGTGGTCTGATAAGATACATTCCAATGTTTTTGTATCTGTTGAGATTTGTTTGTGACCAAGCATGTGGTCAATTTTTGGGAAGGTTCCATAGGGTGCTGAGAAGGTATATTCTTTTGTGTTAGGATGGAATGTTCTGTAGATATCTATTAAGTCCTTTTGAGTCATAACATCTCTTAGGTTCTTTATTTCTTTGTTGAGTTTCAGTCTGGTAAATCTGTCTTTCGGTGAGAGTGGTGTGTTGAAATCTCCCACTACTAATGTGTGAGGTTTGATGGTGCATTTTAACCTTTAGTAATGTTTCTTTTATGAATGTGTGTGCCTTTGTAATTGGAGCATAAATGTTCAGGATCGAGACCTCGTCTTGGTGTATTTTTCCTGTGATAAATACGTAATGTCCATCCTGATCTCTTTCAATTGATTTTAGTTTTAAGTCTATTTTATTAGATATTAGGATAGCTACACCAGCTTGTTTCTTAGGTCAATTTGCTTAGAAAGCCTTTTCCCAGCCCTTTACTCTGAGGTAGTGTCTGTCTTTGAAGTTAAGGTGTGTTTCTTGTATGCAGCAGAAGGATGGATCCTGTTTTCTTTACCATTCTGTTAGTCTGTATCTTTTTATAGGTGAGTTGAGACCATTGATACTGATGGATATTAATGACCAGTGATTGTTAGCTCCTGTTATTTTTGTGGTTGTGTTGTGTTATCCTTCTTTGGTGTTTGTTGATGTGGGGTTATCTATTGCCTGAGTTTTCATAGGTGTGTTTAGCTTGTTTAGGTTGGATTTTTCCTTCTAGATCTTTCTGTAGAGCTGGATTTGTGGACAGGTATTATTTAAATCTGATTTTATCATGGAATATTTTGTTTACTCCATCTATGGTGATTGAGAGTTTTGCTAGGTATAATAGTCTGGGTTGGCATCCGTGGTGTCTTAGTGTCTGCATAACATTTGTCCAGGACCTTCTAGCTTTCACAGTCTCTATTGAGAAGTCTGGTATTATTCTAATGGGTTTGCCTTTATATGTTACTTGGTCTTTTTCCTTTGTGGCTCTTAATATTTTTTCTTTGTTCTGTATGTTTAGTGTTTTGATTATTATGTGGAGAGGGGATTTTTTTTTTTGGATCCAGCTTACTTGGTGTTCTGTAAGCTTCTTGTATCTTCATAGGTATTTCTTTCTTTAGGTTAGGAAAGTTTTCTTCTATCATTTTATTGAATATGTTTTCTGTGCCTTTGAGTTGGTATTCTCCTTTTTCTATCCCTATTATTCTTAGTTTTGGTCTTTTCATAGTGTCCCAAATTTCTTGGATGTTTTGAGTTACTACTTTTTTGTCTTTAGTGTTTTCTTTGACTGTTACATCTATTTTCTCTATTGTGTCTTCATTGTCCAAGATTCTCTGTTTCATCTCTTGTTTTCAGTTGGTTATGCTTGTTTCTGTGGTTCCTGTTCACTAAGTCAGGATTCCTATTTCCAGCATTTCCTCAGTTTGTGTTTTCTTTATTGTCTCAAATTCATTTTTCAGATCTTGGATTGTTTCCTTCATCTGTTTATTTACTTTTTCTTGGCTTTCTTGATTTCTTCCAATTTTTTTTGTTTGTTTTTTTCCATTTCTTATATTTTGATTGTGAGCTAGCCTTTAATGGCTGAGCCATCTCTCCAGCCCTTTTTTACATTTCTTTAAGGGAATTTTTTATTTCCTCTTTAAGGGAGTTTTTCCACTTCCTCTTTAATGGAGTTTTTCATTTCCTCTTTAAGGGAATTTTTTATTTCCTCTTTAATGGAGTTTTTCATTTCTTCTTTAAGGGAATTTTTTATTTCCTCTTTAATGGGGTTTTTCATTTCCTCTTAGAGTTTTTTTATTTCCTCTCTAAGGGAGTTTTTCACTTTCTCTTTAATGAAATTTTTCATTTACTCTTTAATTGCCTCTATCATCTCCTTAAAGTCATTTTTAGGGTTGATTTCTTTTGATTCTTCTGCATTGGTATGTTTAGGTCTTGTAGGTGTAGAATCACTAGGTTGTGATGTTGTCATATAGGTCTTCATGTTGTTGCCTGTGTTTTTGCACTGGCGTCTACTCATCTCTTCCTCTGTTCAGTGCAGGCAGTGTCTGTGTCTGAAGGTGCCTCTTTTGTTCTAATTGTTAGTCTTGGTTCACTAGGATTTCTTTGTTAAATTGGTGCTGTTGGGCTCTGTTTCTATGGGATCAGCTTAGTCAAATCAGTGTTAGTGGGTTCTGTCTCTGGGAGCAGTTGTTCCTGGTTGGTGTAGGGTGTGCTTATGGTTTCAGTGGTTGTTAGGTTTGTAGGGGTTAGTTTTTTGTTTGTTTGTTTTTTGTTTTGGGGTTGTTGTTTTTTTTTTTTTTTTGGTGGGGGGGGAGTAGGGAAAGGTAGCTGTCTGGTCACTGGGACTCCAATGGGTAGGGCCTAGGTGTTAGAGACATGATCTGCCGGTCTGGAGATGGGAGCTTACCTGTTCTCAGTTGGTGAAGTGTATACTTACAATTCTGGTAAACTGGTTCGGTGGCTGGGCAGTGCCTTTTTTTGTGTTCTCAGGTCACGTTTTGCACATTCATCAATTTCTCATCTGTTCTTGTTTCCTCAGGCTGCAAACTGTATGTTTCTGATTCCTCTCCCAGATGGATTCCAGCTGAGTAGGGTAGTCTCGGCAACACCAAGTTGTTGGATTTTGCAGGATTGGCACCCGGATCCTGGGTTGGCCTCAGACAGTGTGTAGATCTGTTCTCATCCCAAGGAGGTGGCTCCCTCCCCTGGTGTTGGGATTAAAGGCATCCCTGTTCCAAGCTCTTGATTAGGAGCTTGTTTTCATTGACTCCTCAGCGGATGGTAGCTCAGATTCTTGTTTTTATTACAATTGCAGCCACTGCCCTGACGCTAGGCCAGCCTGCCTACCTCTGCAGCCCTGGCCCACTCTACCTCCAAGCTGTTTTTATTACTATACCTCTAGAACAGATTTTGAGGTCAGATATGGTGATGTCTCCAGAGGTTGTTTTATTATACAGGATTCTTTTAGCAACCCTAGGTTTTTTGTTTTTCCAAATGAAGTTGAGTATGGTTCTTTTCCAGGCCTGTGAAGAATTGTGTTGGGATTTTGATGAGGATTGCAATGAATCTGTAGATTGCTTTTGGTAAAGATGCCATTTTTACTATGTAACTCCTACCTATGAACATGGGAGGTCTTTCCATTTTATACCTTCTGCGATTTCTTTCTTCAGAGACTTAAAGTTCTTGTAATAGAGGGCTTTTACTTGCTTAGTTATAGTTACCACGAGGTATTTTATATTATTTGTGGCTAGTGTAAAGTGTAATGTTTCTCTGGTCAGCCCTTTTATCATTAGTATATGGGAGGGCTACTGATTTTTTTTTTTTTTTAGTTAATCTTGTATCCTGCCATATTACTCAATGTGTTTATTAGCTGTAGGAGTTCCCTGGTAGAATTTTTTGGGTCATTTACATATATACTATTATATCATCTTCAAGTGGTATCTGTGTCTGAGGAAGCCTCTCTTGGTCCAATTGATACTCTTGATCCAATGGGAGATCTTGGTCTATTCAGGGCTTTTGGCCCAATCAGTGCTAATGAACTCTATCTCCAGGAGCATTTCTTAGTCTAATCAGCACTAGTGGGCTCAGTCTCATGGAGCAGCTATTCCCAATCAGTGCAGGGTGGGCTTATGGATCCTGTGGTCCCTGGTGACATAGAGGATGACTGGTTTCCTAAGTGGAGTGGGGGAAAATCTGCTGCCCAGTCTCTAGAGCTGCAGTGGCTAGGGGGTGGGTGATGGCCACAGAATGTGCCCCCAGGGGCCTAGGGGTTACAGACCTGGTCTGCCCAGTCCAGAGATGGGGCCTTAACTGTTTCCAGTCAGTGAAGTGTAGGCTTATGGGTCCAGTGGTCACTGATTTCACAGGGGATGGTTGTATTGGCAAGGGGGCTGGGGAAGAGGCAACTGCTTGTTGCTGGGGCTCCTATGGCTCGGGGCACTGTGGATATTGCTCTGTGTAAATAAAGTTCTGATTGGCCAGTGGCCAGGCAGGAAATATAGGTGGGACAAGAGAGAAGAGAATTATGGGAGGTGGAAGGCTGAGTGGAGAAAGACACCACCAGCTGCTGCCATGACAAGATGTAAGGTACTGGTAAGCCATGAGCCACGTGGCAAAGTATAGATTAATAGAAATGGGTTAATTTAAGATAGAAGAAGTAGATAACAAGAAACCTGCCAAGGCCATACAGTTAGTTTCTAAACAATGTAAGTTTCTGTATGTTTACTTGGTTGGTTCTGAGCATCTATGGGCCTGGTGGGTGAGAGAGATTTGTCCTGACTGTGGGCCAAGCAGAAAAACTCTAACTACATGGAAGTGCCCCCAGGGTATGGGTGCTAGAGACTTGGTCTGCCCAGTCTGGAGATGGGGCCTTATCTGTTCCTAATTGGTGCAGGTTGGGCTTTGAGTCCATTCAGCTCTTACACAGCCTTGGGGATTTCTGTCATTTGGCAGTTTCTATAAGGTTACTACATAAACTATAGTTGGCTGTTTGAAAAACTTAGGATGATGCCAGGCAGTGGTGGTGCACACCTTTAATCCCAGTACTCAGGAGGCAGAGCCAGGCGGATTTCTGTGAGTTCGAGGCCAGCCTGGGTTACCAAGTAAGTTCCAGGAAAGGCGCAAAGCTACACAGAGCACCCCTGTCTCTAAAAACCAAAAAGAAAAAGAAAAAAGAAAAAAGAAAAGAAAGAAAAATTTAGGATGTTCTTCTGTAATATTATAATGCAATGCTGAAATTGGTTCTCCATTAAAGTCCTCTGTCCAAGTCTGAGTATTGATATGATCTGTTACAATAAGTTTTTCTAAGACTTGTATCTTGACACTCACATTAGCTAACTTTTTTGGTGATAAAACAAAAATGATCAAACAGATAATATTTATAATTGACATTATGTAAATCCCATCTAAATGCATTATTTATATTCAATTGCTCCATTTTCAAACTGCCCAGCATATTATCATACAGAGACCCAATTCCCTATATTGTATTAGTCTTCCCTTTTTTAAGTAGAAAAAGTTTCCCTTTTAACTAATTGCTCCCTTTTAGAATTCCCAATTGTTTCAACAAATCTACCAATGATTCAGATGAAGACAGGGAAACCTAGTTGGTGGGGTAGTGACTCTGGTTGCAGATAGCCACAGGCAAATGGCATTTTTTGTGAATTGGTGGCCCACATGTTGGATGCCAGATGTATAATGAATTCTAATCGGTCTTAATAGTAAAAACTCAGAGCCAGATATTGAGGTAAATACTGAAAGATCAGAGAGACAAAGGAGCAAGCTACAGCCACCTCTCACCTTACCAATACTCAGTCTGAAAGGGGGGAACTCCTATCTCTACTCTGCCATATTACTTCCTCTCTCTGCCCAGCTATATCATTTCCTCTCTCCTGTCTGTATAGACCTCCAGACTTCTATGGTTAACTAGTACCTAGATCCAACCTCTGATCTTCAAGCAAGTTTTATTTGTTAGAGCACAAACAAAATATTATCACCCACAGGCATGTAACAACTTGGTCGAGAGACCTAACTCCCAATTCACAAAAATGCCATGTGCCTATGGCTCTACAGCTACCAGCCCAGACCATAGCTCTCTGCAACCAGAGTCACTACCCCACCAACTAGGTTTTCCTGTCCTCATCTGAATCATCATCATCATTGGTAGATAGATTTGTTGAAACAATTGGGAATTCTTAAAGGGAGCAATTAGTTAAAAGAGAAAGATTTTTTTCCACTTAAAAAAAAGGGAAAGACTATTACAATGGAGGGAGTTAGGTCTTTTGGCTAAACATATATATTGTACGATAATGCCTACAGTCCTAAATTTGATGTTTCAAATTAGATAGATAAAAACTAAACACCGAGGGAAGATTAATGAAGGTATCGTAAAGATCAAAGAAATGATTTAATCTAATTAATTCTATAGAGTTTAGAACTTACCAGCATAGAGAGAATTTTTAGACCCCCTCATCAATACTTGTCATTTATTTTTTCTTTGTAAAACTGTAATAATATATTATTTAGTCTACTTCAAATGTCAACATGAATGTTAAATGTATGTCAGTGGTTTCTATTGTTCATTCAAAACCATGATTAAATGCACCACTATGAGCATAAGGCCACACCGAATACTGTAGCTGGGGTAATACCCTGGTCCTGCCTGTCCCACAGGACAAATCTCTTACCCACCAGTCCTGCAACCAAATAAACACACAGAAACTCTTATATTATTTAAACTGTTTGGCCTAATGGCTCAGGCTTCTTGTTAGCTGTTCATATATCTTAAATTAACCCATTTCTATAAATCTACACCTTGCCACATTGCTCATAGCTTACCAGTACTTTACCTCCTGCTCCCCATGGTGGCAGCTGGCAGCATCCCTCTGCCTCAGCCTTCCACTTCCCAGAATTCTCCTCTCTCCTTGTTCCACCTATATTATCCTTCCTGTCTGGCTACTGGCCAATCAGCATTTTATTTATCAATTAATCATAGCAACATTTATTTACAGTGTACAGGACATCCCACAGCAGAATACTATAATAAAAAGACTTAGATATTATTCAATTATATCTACAAAACTTAAAATTACTTACAATGATCTGTAATGAATAATTTTCCAAGATGTTAGTGTGTATTAAGTTTTAAGTACTTTTTGACATTTGGGGTATCTTCAGACTTTACCAGCTAAACTTCTATCACCTATAAGGCTTTTAAATATTTTAACAGGATTTCAGATTTTCTGATGAGGCCTGTTCAATATACCAATTTAATATAATAGAAGATGAGAAATCATTGATGCAATAATACTTAATAAAATGCTGGCAAACCAAATCCAAGAACGCAAGGAAAAAATCCATCTACCATGATCAAGTAGGCTTCATCCTGAGATGCAGTGGTATTTCAACATATGAAAATCTGTCAATGTAACCCCCCATAGAAAAAAACTGAAAGAAAAAAGTTATCATCTCAGATGCTGAAAAAAAGCCTTTTAGACATGTAAAAACAGCTTAGTCATGAACCCCATTACACTCAAGGTTGTATCTGATACCAGAACACAGTTATATCACTCATTTCTGATAACCAGACACAGTCCTAAAACCCCATGATGCCCACTGGACTATATATAAGCAAGGACCATTAGCAATGCTCTGCTCTGCCCATGTGGAAAGACATCACCTTGACCAGCCCTATGTCTACAGAAAATGCCCTAGGATCCTGGCACTTGAATTAGAGACTCCTGTTAGTGACTGGACTTGAACTTCAGCTAATATGCATTGCACATGTGAGCAGACTTAGGGCAATATTTGGGAATTTACAGTGTGAACCTTATGTGATGACCATTAGCATAATAAAATACAGCTTTTGCTATACTAACTATGCTACTAGATCTACCTTCTTGCTCAGAAAATTAGGATCACTTTCCTATGATTGATAATTTGATGTAAGTCTGCATCACAGTGAAGAAAGGAAAAATTCTACAAACCAAACGCAAGATAACAGATTTTTAGACAAAACAATGTATGATTTGTATTATACACCTAAAGCAACTTGTTTTGCTCGTTGCTTTATACGTCATAAGAACATTTGAAAACAAATTCATCTCAATTTTTATGTGTATGTTTGTATGTTCAACAGAATGTCTTCCATATGTGTAGAGGTGACACACCAGAATCAAGATTATTAGATTCCCCTGCTCCTAGAGTAGCAAGTAGTTATGAGCCTCCTGATGTGGGTGCTGGGATCAGATCTGAATTCAGATCATCCCCAAGAAAAATATGTGCTGAGCCACCTGCCAATCCCTATAATACTTCTTATCTAATAATCTAAAAACCTTTCAAAGCTTAACAATAACAAAATCTAAATAAATATAGTATATAAATGATCCTTAGGAATATGATGCATCAATATTAAGATGTTTTTAATGGACAATTTCAATCACAAATTGAAAACAATTCAAAGCCAATGCCCAACAATTTACAACAGAAAACTGATTACAAGGCTACATGCATAATGGAAACACTCAGAATGCCCAATGGGATTACAAAAAAAACAGTACACATATTGACACAGTGTGTCTTCTATACTAAGTACAAAAGAAACAACAATGAAAAATGTGTACAATATTTGCGAAAGAATATACAGGAAGAAGATAAAAAGCCAAGAACAAAAGCAGGGAAATATAACTAAATTTGAATCAAAAGAACAAAAGAAACTCAGCTAGGAAAACTGTGATCTTGAGACCAATGTTACCCAGCTACCTTTTATTCTATGTGTATAGAAATGAAATAAACACAAGTTTTAAAATTCCCTCAAAATTAACTCAAAATGATCCTTAAACTGTTCACTTTCTGACTTTCCAACTATTGGTATGTCTTCCAGAGAGGCATCATTCCCTACAGCCCTCCCTGCCAATGGAGATGATTTTCTCCAGAGCTTATGCTGGCTTTACAGCCCCTCTTAATCCCTTGTTGTTTCAGACAAAGCCAGGCCCATGATGCCTAATCAAAAAACAATGTTGAAAGTAATATGATACCTGCTTTCTCCCACATGGGTTATGTCACAAGCTGTGGCAGCTACCCTTTTCAGCTGCCCAGCATCATGCAAACCTTAGACACCTCTACAACTCAGATGCCCCAGAACTGAACTTTACTGAATCACAACACATTGGATGACAGTAGTAGAAAGTTAAAAACATTCTAATCATGTATTGCTGAAGGATGATGCCCATAAGCTCCTTTCTACCAGTTTCCAAACTCTCTGTAACATTTTTTAGACACATAAAAGGTGGACTATAACATTCAGAACTTCTAGAAAGCAGACTTTCAGTTTTTCAACTTGTTTTTCCAGTGCACATCAAAATCAATGCCTGTGTGTGCACACTGGACAGGGATATAAAATCCTCATCATCCTCTATCCCACAGAACCAACATTCCCCAGGGGATCTACACTCAATAAAGCTCAGAGGCCAAAGGCTACTGCCCAGGTCACCCCAGGGACCAACAGAACCTCAATCTGGCTCATGGTCCATGCCAGTCCAAAAAGCTCAGACTCTTAGCTCAGCCAACCTGCTCTTCCTGATCTGTGACAGTCACCTCTACAGTCACCATAGTATAGATTTGTGGTCTTTCTTACATCTGCCTATAGCAAAACAAGAGAATTGTGTAAAATACCTGTAAGCTACCTCCCACTGCTATTCCTGTTTGTTAAGTCTTCCCAGAGTTCCTTATTAGCTTAGAATATCCAGCTGGTCTTCTGGACATAAGCAGTTTCCCTAATGCATGAGCAAAGATCAAATAACTCAGACAACCCAAGCTGATCCAGCTCTGCCCTTCCACACTAAGGTGAGACAGTACCCCAATCTGAGAAATTTTACCTTAGTAAAATCTTCCATTCTCCCAGAGCACTTCCTGTTTGTCCTCTAAGGCAGAGGATTGTATGTGTGCATGTTCCATTACACTCTCAATGACCAGTGCAGCCAACCCTTAGCTTCATAGCTGGGCGTGTGGCAGCCAAACAAAGGTCACATTCAAACAGTGACTGTTGCTAAACAAAAGAGCTCATGGGTGAAAGCACAATGAAGGGTCTATGGGAAGGGTTGGAGGCAGAAAAGACATAGTGGAAATAATGTAAATATAATCCCAAATAATTGTGTTAAAATGTTTAAACAGGTTTTATGGCCATGTACTTCAGAAAATAGGGATTTTTACTAGAGCACACAAAGTATTATTTATGCTATTTCCCTCAGGGTATGCATCTTAAACTTGGAAAACACAATCATATTACACAGAGCTACACCATTTTATCCAGTTCTTCTATTAAGGTTGAACTAGTGTAACAAGAGTAACTTGGTTTCACGAAAATTCACTTCTTTATTCAGAGTCTTAATTGCCTGGTCTGTGAAACTGAGAAATGGCCAGTCAGGATATTTATGGAACATCTAAAATTAATTTCCTCACTACTTATTGCTAATGTCAACTACTGTCAAAGTTGGAAAGCTTTCACTCTCCTTCTTGTTCATCACATTCTCTGCTGTGACTACATGTGTTTTACAGTTGGTCAGTGAACTGAATTCTTATAAGGTCCCATTTAATCTGCAAATTTAAAATAAAATCTAGAGAACTTGGAGAACACTCATTCAATGGTCTATTTTCCTTCCCAAAGACCAGTCAAGGCCCAGCATGGAAGTATTTGCAAGACTGTTTTCCCAGCACTGAGCAGCAGAGGCAGGATTAGGTGTTGAAAACAATTCTTAGTTACATATTGTGAGGCAATCTTGAGCTACAGGAGACATTGATCAAAATCAGTAGTTCTCAAACTACTAATGCTGTGACTTGAACACAGTTCCCCATGATGTGGTGACCACTCAACTATAAAATTCTTACCACTGCTACTTCATAAGTATAATTTTTTACAGATATGAATATAAATATCTATGTTTTCCAAATGGTCTTAAACCAGTCCTGTTATAGGGTCATTTGATCTCCAAAATGGAGTTGTGAACCACTACTCTAAACTGGTAAACATAAATAGCACTTAAGAAAAAAAAGTGAAATTCTTAAACCAGGAAACACTGGAAAATAGAAATGGAGATTAGAGCAGTAATGCACTTAAAGAAAATAAAATTTTAAAAATTATACCAATAATTGATGTTTTAAGATAATAAAAATAAAGGGAAGAACACTTATCTATACTGACTTTGAAGCAGAGTAGGCACTTCCCTGGTAGGAAGAAGACCATTAATTAGAGACTATATGATTTTGTTCCATGTAATGTATTAACTACTGAGGGCTGAAAGCTGATACAGATTAACAGACAATTGCCTGCATCTTAAACCTCTGAGAGGACTTAACTGTGTTTAACTTAACCAGGATTGCACATTGTGGTTGATATACTGTACACCCCAATAAATTTACTCAGGGTCAGAGAACAGAACATTCACTGTATTAAATATAAAGGTTAAGCAGTGGTAGTACATGCCTTTAATCCTAGCATTCTAGAGGCAGAAATCCATCTGGATCTCTGTGAGTTCAAGGCCACACAGAAGACAGAGCCAGGCATGGTGGCACACACCTTTAATTCCAGAACTTGAGATCTCATATCTTGCTTGAGAAAGACACATGCCTTTACTCCTAGGAATTGATGGCAGGAAGCAGAAAGGTATATAAATCATGAGGACCAGGCACTAGAGGCTTATAGGCTTTTTAGCAGCAGTTCAGCTGAGATCCATTCTGATGAGGACTCAAGAGGCTTGCAGTTTGAAGAAACAATATCAGCTGAGAAGTTGGCAAGGTGAGGTTGGATGTGGCTTATTGAGTTTCTCTGATCATTCAGTATTCATGCCAATACCGGGATCCAGGTTTGTTTTCATTAATAAGATCCTGGAGGACATGGGAATGGAGGGGAGAGGCTAGGGGGAAGGTGGGGGTGGGGTGGAAGGGTGGAGGACAGGGGAATCCATGGCTGATGTGTAAAATTTAAAACACATATTAATAAAGAAAAAAAAGAAAAACATAAAAACAAAAACAAAACAAACAAAAAAGATCTTTTAAGATTCATGTTACAGCACACATCTGCATAGGAGAGTTCCCCAATTGGAATCTGTTCTCCATAATTTCACACCCACCAATTCTACCTGTTGTCATTCACCTTGAATGAATTAATACATGCTGGGAAAATACACAGAAAGTCATTTACCCAACCCCATCAGGTACTTCTTTATGATGAAGACTCCTGCAGTTCACTGCATTAAACTTCAGTCTGTGGTCTAGCTATCATCTAGTCTGTTTTCCCTGCTGTTCCTCCTTTTCTGATCTGAAGAGAGAAGTCATACTCCACACAGAAATCTTTTTCCCCTTACTGCAATGGACAGTCACAATGTAACTCACACTGGTAAATGGAGAACTCTTTGGTGCTGCAGATTTGTAATCTGAGAATTAGGTTGGTTAGTGAGGAGGAAATGAAGGGCATTGTCACTCAATCAATGCTGGAGATCTTGACTCAAAACTGCTTTTCACAATGCAGAGTACTAACCACTATACGATCACGGCGAGCTACCAGGACCTGTACTTGGTGCATGAGCTGGCTGTTTGGAACCTTGGGCTTACACAGGGATGCATGCTCGGCCTGGAGGGAGGGGACGAGACCTGCATGTACTGAATCCACCAGGTTTAGAAGGGTCCCCAGGGGTGTCTTGGTCCTGGAGGACATGGGAATGGAGTGGAGAGGCTGGGAGGAAGGAGAGGGTGGAAGCAGGAGGGGGGAGGACAGGGGAACCCATGGCTGATGTATAAAATTAAAACACATAATAATAATAATAAAAAAAAACCCCTGCTTTTCAAAGAGTAGAAATGTAGCTCTTCTAGAATAAATATTCCTTCATGACACACCTGGACTTAATGTTGATTGTGACCCTTCAGTGTTGGCTTGAACAGCATTTAAAGGCCTGTTTTTTAATGGAGGAATGGTCCTTTCCTGCAGGTTCTAAATCAGGGTTGTCTCATTTGTTATGGGAATGTAGCTTTAAACTGGTTAATCCTGGTTAATACACACTTCCCTTTTAACATACTACTTTCTAATATGAATGATTAGCATAATACTTACTTTGGGGGTATTTGGGATGAAGCCCTCCTATACCTAAATTTTATTTTGTGACTTAATGTCTCCTAAGAATGAGTAAATCCTTATCTTATGCATTCAATTATGATCAGTTCTACTCTTCTATATCACAGTTTAATAGTGGAGTGCTACTTTAAACCTGAGATACCATTTACAAGCTACACAAAATTAACTCCAGATGGATCCTAAACCTAAATGTTAAATGTTAAAACTGCAGGACTTCTGGAAGATACTAGAGAGGCCAGGGCTCTCCAAGTTTGGCAAATCTACCTTCCGTAGTGACAATACAAGCACTACAGGAAACATCATTTCACAGTTATGTCAAAATCAAGGATATTTCTAAACACAGTCCAGCTCCCATTGCTCTGTACAGACACAGCCAGCACAGTGACATAATTCTGAGGCTTCCCCCCTGTCCTAGGGAGTTACAAGGACCATGCAGGACCAGCAGGAACATGCCAAACTGTTGTCTAGCCACTGTCTTCCATCCAACAAGGGAAGGGCCCATCATACCTCCTTCCTCAGCTCAGCTAGCCCACCCAGTCTGAAAACAGCAGCCCCTCACTTATTATGGCCAGCCACTCCTCCTGACATGAGCAGAGTGGTCCCTCACTCACCAAGGTGCACCTGCCAAGGTGACCTGCACTGTCCCCATGATGGAAGCCAGGCACAGCACACAAGAGAACTTCTGACATTAACTCAGGAAATGAATTGAATCAAAATTGTGGCTCCTGGAAGTGCCCTCCCATCTGATTGTGGGTCTGCTAGAGGCTCTGAATGGATAATAGGGCCTGAGTGATAGGACTAGTGAGCTGAAATCACAAAGCACAATAGTTCGCAGCCCTGGCTTCCAATCTTAGGACATACCTATCCCAGGCTGGCTAAAGGTTTGTGGCAAATTCAACACCAAGTTACTTGTTATGTAAACCACTGGGTTCAGTTTCAAGAGGAAGTATACAAATTGCAGAAGAGAAACACAGGGTAACTCAAGGACATTATAAACAAAGTCCACTGTAGCTTTGGGTCTGATAACCATAGCCCCATGTGTACAAAGAGGTGGGTTCTCATGATCAGAAGCCAGCCCCATCCCCAAAGATCCAGGTCCCAGATATTTACCAACTCTACAAAGCATATTCCATGTTTTAGAGAAGTTCTGTTTCTTTCTCAGTGTATCAGGGACTTAGAAAAACCTTCCAAGGCCTAGACAGATCACAAGGCTCAAAGAGGCCTAGTTTATAATGTTTTCTAGAATTTCTGCATATTGAATTTGACATTTAGATGTAAGATTTATTTGGAAGTAAATACTCATATACTGGGTAGCATTTTACTACTAAGCTGTGATATATAAGGGTGAAATTGTTAATATAAAGGATTTACCAATAATTAGAAAATAGACACAGAAAGTAGAATTTAGCTAAGGGTGGGATGCATCTAAAATAACCCAAAGGTAAATGGTATGTTATCCAGGGCTGTTAGAGATTAGAATGCTAGGATGTAAATATTCACTCATCTTTTTTTTTTTTTTGTATACTGTTATTGGTCACATATCTGTAATTAAAAAAAAAGTTATTGGGATGCTCATCTATGGAGTAGAGACCCTCAGTGTAAAGATCTCTCTAACATAAACTATAGTATTATATTTTAAAGAAGGATTATTGTGTTGTACTGGAGTCTGCATATATCAATGTAATACTGCTTGGTTATATATTTGCTGTTTCTTTGTAATGCCAACATACACCCATTAAAAACCAAAAGCATGGTTATAGTAATGAAGCCATGTATTACATGAAAACTGTCTTGTGTCTTCTCTAAGGATTATCTTAACCAATTGTACCTAGGAAACAGTAAGTTATTTCATTATCTTTACACAGTTTTTATTCAACTGTCTTTTATTTAATTCTCATTGCCTAGCACTATCTTAAAACAAACAATTGGAACCTTCCTATGATCAGTTTTCCTTGCTTAAAAGGGTGGCTACCACCAAGTTCCCTGACTTGTAAGTTCCAAATAAATGGCAGAGAATTGAGAGGCTATTCATTCACTGGTCTATTTTCTTTCTCGCTGACCAGTTAAAACCCAGAAAAGAAGGAGTAGCAGGACTGTCTTCCCAGTTCTTGACAGCACAGTCAGGATTAAATGATCAAAGCACTTCCCAATTACATTGTGTGATGAATGCCAGAGCTACAGAAGAAAGTGCTCTAAATAGAAAACAAAAACAAAACAACAAAAACAAATAACAAAACAAACAAAAACAGCATCAGAGAAAATGCAAAAAAAAATCCTAATGACTGAGAAATATGTAGAATAAAAGAAACAATAGACTACAGCAATTATATAATTAAAGAAAATCAAATTTAAAAAGTGAAACTAAGCCAGGTAGTGGTGCTGCACACTTTTAATCCCAGAACTTGGGAGGAAAAGGTAGGTGGATCTCTGTAAACTCAAGGCCAACTTGGTCTATAGAGCAAGTTCCAGGAAAGGCTCCAAAGCTACACAGAGAAACCATGTCTCAAAAAAAGTAAACTAATAATAGATATTTAAAAAATATAAATATAATTGAAAAGCACACAGCTACCCTGACTTTGAGAAAGAGCAGACCATTTCCTGGTAGAATGGCATTAAATAAACAACTGTTTGACCTTACCACTATATGCTATGTTAGCTGGTGAGCTTTGTAACCTGACACACACACGTACAGTCAATGACCTGTGTCTCAACTCTTTGAGCTGACTTAACAGTGCAAAAAGGGATTGAACACATATGAAAAGGAGAGTCCACTAGTTGGAAATTCAGTATTCTTTGGCTCAGATAACCTGCCGAAATTGTATATTATGAAATATACAGTTGATTGCTAATTAACATAAATTATTATACCTCTTCCAAAAAGATGAAAATGTTTCTTTGGATACACGCATTAAGTATTTAATGATTTGTATATTCTCTATTAAGTATTTTAAAGTTAACATCATTAAAATGCTTTGACAAAACAAAAATATTGAAAATACATCATCTTCCCTTAGTCTTGTCTCAGGAGACTGACACAAAAGGATCTTGAATTCTAATGTATCAATGACTAATTACTGACATTCAAGCCAGGCTGGATAATAAACATCATTTCATGGGAATTTGTACAAAAATATTAAAAGTAAAATCAGGAACAAAAATCCACTACCCTTTCAAAGACACCCTTACTTGAAAGGTATGATCACATGCTGCCTGAGAGTTAAATAACAATGGACCACTTAGATGATAGCCATCACATTCTACACATTGCAGCAGATATGTCTTTCTAATTCAAAGCACAAAAGAACAACAAGGGCTACAGAAGGAATATAGGTACCACAAAATAAACATCACTAATTGAATTTTCCGCACATATAACACACTTCAATATGTACCTTAGATGTTGCAAAAAAAAAAAAAAAGACCACAATGTGGTCTTCACATCAGTCTTTAGTAAACTTAATTAATAATTTACTTACTTCAAGGTGACAATGAAAAAGGGTGTTTTCCTTGAAAGTGAAAATAACTGTAATGTCTAATGTTTTAACCAAATTGTTTACATGAATAAGGATTTTCTTTTGTATGAGTACCTACCTATTTCCTGACATAAGGATGCCACAAAAAGCTTTAAAATATTGACAAGAATATAGACAAAGCCAAGCCTTTAACACAATTTCATTCCCTGGACCAAAGTCTGGTTTTTGATGACTTGCAATAATTCCTGCGACAAGAAGCTCCAAGAGTCTAACCTTTTGGGGAACCAGAATGCACATATACATACACACACAAAGACATACAGATATTGCATAATTAAAATAAAAACAAAAATTTAAATTATTTTAATATCATGAATGTTTTTCTACTGCAATTTTGGTATCAAGGGTTTTGAGGCATCTAAAGGGTTACAGAGTTTTTCTCCTTTATGAATTGGTTTATGTAACAGAAAGCAAGCATGCAGTCTTGAAGTCATAGAAATTAATCATTTTAAGTCTGTGATATCATTTGAGAAGATTTAGGAAATGGTGACCTGCTGGATGAAATGTCACTGGGGGTTGGCATGAGAGATTATATCTGCATACCATTTCCAATTTATACTTTCTGCTTCATGGTGCAGGTAAATAATGTGAACTCTTAGGCTCCTGCTTTAGCTGCCATGTCTGACACTTGTATCCATGCAACTTTCACAGGGTTCATATATTACTCTGGAACCAAGGGCCAAATAAAATCTCTGTAAGTTCACTTAGACATGACATTTTATCAAAGCAACAGAAAAAGCAATAATGCAAATCTATGAACTTTTACACATGGATTCATTATCTCATATGACTGAAGAAAATTATGAAACCTAAGAGGGTTATTTTATCATTTAAATTCCTAGGCCTTTTGTCCATATAAGATTGCGGCTATAAAAATAAAGAGAGACATCATAATTCTTAAATAGACTATTTACATGTGTCAAATTTTTCTTCAGAATGAATCATCTTGTATAACTGAATGTAAATATGTTGACTGAGGATCATACCAATTTTTATAAATATACAGATTCCCTTTGGTATGAGTTTTGTCAGATCATCAAAGTCTTATGTTATATTCAAAGGCTTTAAGAGATCAATTACACACTAAAAGTTTTAGTTATAGGGTTACTCTGTGTTGTAACTAGGATTTATCACATTGATTACATTCACAGGGTTTCTACATAGCATGTGTTCTTTATGTACTTGAATGTTACTTTGATATGTAAATGTTTTACCACATTGATTACATTTATAGTCTGTCTCCACTGCGTGTTCTTTTATGCAATTAAAGAGCATTCTGATAAGCAAAGGCTTTACCACACTGATTATATTCACAGGGTTTCTCTCCAGTATATGTACTTTTGTGCTTTTCCAGGCTACTTTGACATGCAAAGGCTTTATCACATTGATTACATTTATATGGTTTCTCTCCAGAATGTGTTCTTTCATGTCCTTGAAGATGACTGTGTTGTGCAAAGTCTTTACCACATTGATTACATTCATATAGTTTCTCCCCAGTATGTGTTCTTTTATGTTCTTTAAGATGACTGTTGTGGAAAGGCTTTACATTGATTGCATTCCAAGGGTTTCTCTCGAGTAATGTGTTCTTTTATGAATTTGAAGATGACTCTGACGTGCAAAGGCTTTACCACATTGATTACATTCATAGGGTTTCTCTCCAGTATGTGTTCTTTTATGCTTTTGAAGAGTACTGCGATGACCAAAGGCTTTACCACATTGATTACATTCATAGGGTTTCTCTCCAGTATGTGTTCTTTTATGTTCTTGTAGATCACTGTGTTGTGCAAAGGCTTTACCACATTGATTACATTCATAGGGTTTCTCACCAGTATGTGTTCTTTTATGAATTTGAAGATTACTGTGAAGTGCAAAAGCTTTACCACACTGAATACATTCATAGGGTTTCTCTCCAGTATGTGTTCTTTTATGCATTTGAAGAGTACTGGGGCGTGTAAAGGCTTTACCACACTGATTACATTCATAGGGTTTCTCTCCAGTATGTGTTCTTTTATGCCTCTGAAGATCACTGTCACGTGCAAAGGCTTTACCACATTGCTTGCATTCGTAGGGTTTCTCTCCAGTATGTGTACTTTTATGGCTTTGCAGGCTACTCTGACATGCAAAGGCTTTATCACATTGATTACATTTATATGGTTTCTCTCCAGTATGTGTTCTTTTATGTCCTTGAAGATGACTGTGTTGTGCAAAGGCTTTACCACATTGATTACATTCATAGAGTTTCTCCCCAGTATGTGTTCTTTTATGTTCTTGAAGACGAGTGTGTTGTGCAAAGGCTTTACCACACTGATTACATTCAAAGGGTTTCTCTCCAGTATGTGTTCTTCTATGAATTTGAAGATGACTCTGGCGTGCAAAGGCTTTACCACATTGATTACATTCATAGGGTTTCTCTCCAGTATGTGTTCTTTCATGCCTTTGAAGAGTACTGTGATGACCAAAGGCTTTACCACATTGATTACATTCATAAGGTTTCTCTCCAGTATGTGTTCTTTTATGTACTTGTAGATGACCATGTTGTGTAAATGTCTTACCACATTGATTACATTCAAAGGGTTTCTCTCCAGTATGTGTTCTTTTATGCATTTGAAGATTACTGTGAAGTGCAAAAGCTTTATCACACTGAATACATTTATAGAGTTTCTCTCCAGTATGTGTTCTTTTATGCCTTTGAAGAGTAATGTGATGAGCAAAGGTTTTACCACATTGATTGCATTCATAGAGTTTCTCTGTGGTATGTATTCTTTTCTGCAGTTGAAGAATACCATGATGTTCAAGGGCTTTATCACATTGATTAAATTCATATGGTTCCTTTCCAGTATGTGTTCTTTTATGAATCTGAAGATGACTGTGCTGTGCAAAGGCTTTACCACACTGATTACCTTCACAACATTTCTCTCCAGTATATGTTCTTTGATGCCTTTGAAGATTATTGTGACATGCAGAGGATTTATTACACTGACTACTTCCATGGGGTTTCTCTCCAGTACGTCTTCTTTCATGCCTTTGAAGCTGACTATCATATGCAAAGGCTTTACCACATTGCATATATACAGAAGTTTTCATTCCAGTTTGGCTTCTTTCATGCCTGAAAGGATAATTGGTACAAGTAAAAACTTTACCACATTCAACATTCTGTTGACTTAATTTTACAATTTGTTCCAAATGTAAAGAGGAATCAGATGTTATGGTTTCATCACAGTGTTTACATTCATGTTGCATTTACACAGTCCTAGTACTCATAGGTCTTTTCTCTAGTGTGAGTTTGTTGATGAGTCACCAATGAAGCTAGAAACCAATTACTTGTATATTTTAAGCAAATTTACCAAGTGTATTCAATGTGGAAACTGCTACACATCTTATAATTGTTCTGAGGGAAAGATTGTTATGTCTTTCAGTAACCCTTTGCTCAAGTGGCTTATATCCAAAGTGACATATGATAAACCTAGTAAAGGAAGAAAAACAAATAAAAGATTTCCACACTGAATTTAGTTTAACTGATGGGTGATGTCACTCTGTATGCTGTGAATGTGTTGCTCTGATAGGTTGGTAACTAAAATGCTGATTGGCCAGTAGCCAGGTAAGAAGTATAAGCAGGAAAAGCAGACAAGGAGAATTCTGGGAAGATGAAGGCTGAGTGAGGAGACACTATCCTGCCATCCAGGAAGAAACATGTTATGGTACACAGGTAAAGTCACAGAACATGTAGCAACATATAGATTAAGAGCAATGGAGTAGTTTACGTGTAAGAGCCAGTCAGTGGTAGACCTGACCTAATGACTGAGCAGTATAAATAAATATAAGGCTCTATGTGTTTACTGTAGTCTGAGCAGCTACAGACTGGGAAGGAAACAGGAAAACTTTCAGCTACAAATGGAGTCAAGTCATGGGGTGAGAATTTCCACCTAAAACGTGAGAAAACTTTAAAAAATAAGATTCTAAAATGGAGCTAAAAATAGCTTCATAGTTGTGTATCTCAGACAAGACATGAGCTACAATATAATGGGTTCACAGCAGTGTGTGTGCTTGACCTGCAGCCTGGCGGATTTCCACCACATTGCACAGAGGCATCTCCAAGCTGTGCAGTATGCTGCATGGTGGATACAGCTTTTGCTAATACGGAGGAGAAAAATAGAAAGGGAAAAAAAGGTTTCTGAGCTACAGACTACTTTAATGGAGGCATAGACCCAGTTCTTCCAAGAGCTGGTGGTACACATGAATCAGAGCCGGAGGTGAATTACCTCCACCATGTTGAAAATCTGAAATGGGAGGAATCAACAGCTAAGCCTTCCACTTTATGTCCTGGCCATGCAGTTTAGCAGTTTAAAGTCTCTCCTGTCCAGATAAGAATTATAGATTGAAAATAAGACAAACGCAGATGGGATAAACCCTAAACAGTTTACATTGTGTGTAAAAATGTACATACGTGTGGAAGAGAGAAGAAAAGGAATATACACAGTTATATAAAGAAATAGTTTTTTTTAAAGTCTTTAAAGGGACAGTAAAAGTAGTATAAATGTAAGCCACATAAGGATGGATATTACACAGAAAATCTGGATTATATTATCTTTGGGGTTTTTAACTGCAGAGAGACATTTGACTACAAAAACTGCTGAGTTAAATCAATATATATACTTTAAAGTTATCTCAATTTCAAAATTTATGTCTATAGATACACTGATTTGGAAAAGAGGTTTTGTTTTTGTTTCCACAGTAGATGAGAACTTGTGGATTGCTTCCAGGCTAATATGGTTTGACCAGCCAAGACCCCCTGAAAGGTCTCCAATGAAACCATGGCACAAATCATCTAACATACAAAATCAACTTCAAGGAAACTGGCTCAGAGAATACAGCCCCAGAGAATACTCCAGTCAGAACTTGACCATAATCCTAAAATATTCTTTGTATGCCCATAAGAATATAACACCCTTTATCAGCAGGAAGTCACCTAGAAAACTACACCCACATTCCAAAAAAATGGATTATGGATGTTTGTCTGTGTTTAGGTTGTTGGTTACAAATTGTTATTGGACATAATCAATATCTTTCTCAAAGAAGAAAGGGGCTATGATATAGAAATATAGGATAAAAGGATAGATTACTGAACCTACTTTTAAAGAGCAATTTGTTTAAAATGTGTTACATTGCTATAGATTTTAGTTTATTGACATAAATTTAGAGTAGATTTTATTATACTATATATTTATTTCCACTCTTGTTTAAGGTATTATGTTTATGTAACTCATTTAAATTGTAATGGATAATTAAAAATACAGATTAATAATTAGTCTTCTATTACAGTCAAACTTATAGTCATGTTAACTTTTGTAGGTATACATAGATATAATTCAATTAGGTAGATAATCTTCAAACACTTCAAAGACCTACAGAACATGGCATTTAAAATGTTTTAAAAACTTAGACTTTCCTGGACAATGAGACACATGTCTGCTCCCAGAAGCACCAATTTACTTAAGAGAGCAGAATGTACGTCAAAGACACTCCATATGGAGTTTATCTTCTTCTTGGCAAAAATAGTCATTTGGGCAAGAAACTGTTCTTGCCTGCACTGTGTGAAAAAATGTTTTATCTACTGGACATGCAGGACCCATAGGAAAGTGACCACTGAACTTTGCAAGATAAAATGATTCTTCAGGTTCCTGCTTTGCAGAAAAATGGCCAGACATTCTACAGGACACAGAGATAAGTGGCTGAGAAACTCTAGACCTATGGGCTGAAAATGGATGCCCCAACATTTCAGAAGAACTTTGGGTGACTGTTCAGGCAGTCAGCTGTCTCTTTCATTCTAGATTTTTTGAAGTTGCTTAAAGTGTACTTCCTGTTTACTTAGGTAATATTATTATATCCTTCAGAGATCTTTGATGTAGTTGAAGACTAGATAGATATAGTGAAATTTTTCCTTGATTATGATAAAAAATAAATTAGATATGAAAATTTAGACTCACAAATTTAGAATAGAATATTTTCTTTAATTTTATAAAATACAAATAGACTAGATATTGTAACTGTAATTCTTGCTTGATAACTGTTCTTTTATATGTAATTTTACTATGTTGAAGTTAAAAATTTCCTTTTAAATAGAAAGAAAGGGGGAAATATGCCAGGCAGTGGTCGCACACGCCTTTAATCCCAGCACTCAGGAGGCAGAGCCAGGCAGATCTCTATGAGTTCAAGGCTAGCCTGGGCTACCAAGTGAGTCCCAGGAAAGGTGCAAAGCTACACTGAGAAACCCTGTCTTGAAAAATTTTAAAAAAAAGAGAGGGGGGGGGAAATAATGGGTGATATCACTGTATACTATGGATGTGTTGCTCTGATTGGTTGATAAATAAAATGCTGATTGGCCAGTAGCCAGGCAGGAAGTATAAGTGGGATAAGCAGACAAAGAGAATTCTGGGAAGATGAAGGCTGAGTGAGGAGACTCCGGCCTGCTATCCAGGGGCAGCATGTAATGGCACACAGGTAAGGCCCCAGAACACATGGCAACATATAGATTAAACAGAAATGGGTTAGTTTAAGTATAAGAGCTAGTTAGTGGTAGGCCTGAGCCAATGGCCAAACAATTTTAATGAATATAAGCAAGCTTCTTTGTGTTTACTTGGGTCTGAGTGGCTGCAGACTAGGTGGGGCACAGGAAACCTTTCAGCTACATTTGTCCTCAGACTTGTGGTATAGAGATTGAGTTTCTCCATAACAACTGCCCCTCGGCTCTTGACTCTAACTACCCCTCTCACGATACATCATAGCCACAACGAGTATATGAGCAATATGAGCTTTACTATGAACTCTTTGCTTACTAGAATGTTTTGTAGACATACTTATCACGTCTTCAATGTGTATACTTTTTGTAATATGAGTAGGATGAAATAAATGGATTGGCAGTTCTACAGCATAGCTCTCACAGTGCTATGATTCAAAAGGCATTGTCTCCTTGTTTTCTTTCTTAAAAGAATGCCTTGCATATGTAATCCACCTATGTAAAATTGAGGTATATGGTTTTGTGAGAATTTAGTAATCATCAATGCACTTTAAGTGGTGCTTATTAATACCGCTGCTTTTGTATAAAACATCCAGGGCACATTATAATTTCTTCAGGTACACATTTGTATCTGCTTGCACAAGACAATTACCTTTCATGTCTTCTAGAATTTTGACAATGCTCTTCGATATTATGGTCTTCCCAACTGTATCCTAAAATATAGCACCAGAAAATGTATATTATTAAACACTTTGCAAAATTAAAGTTACTATCTTCAGTGAATCTTAGAACAATGACTTATTTACTCAACTCATTCTTCTTTCTCAATCAAATTACAGAGGAGGATCCAAAACCAAGGAATAGTTGTCCCCTTATTATAAAACATGAGAGAAAGAACAGTCTTACCTATAATAGTGAGGTTTCTGTAGGTCTCCAGCATGACATCTTTGTAGAGATTCTTCTGGGAAGGATCCAGCAACGTCCACTCTTCCCAAGTGAAGCCAATATGCACATCATCATAGGTCACTGTATTCTAAAACATCCCATACATATAGAGAACAGAAAGCATGATACTGACAATATTGTAAATATATACTTCTTTGACAGTACAGTCATATACTTCTTGTGCTCCCTACTCTCACTCCATGACAGACATCAAAATGTAATTACCAATTTGCTTTAGAAGGAAGGTGAATAAAAGGGTCACCTCTGTCATTTATGTACCCTTTGAATGACATATCACCTTGCAAGAGAAATGCCTATTAACAAACATGGAGAAACAAGTAAACAAATCCACAGTACAGAGTACTCATGAGAGAAATTGTATGAACAATTACAAACTACAAAGAAGACGAATAAGATGGACAAGCTGGGTATATTGGCTCAAAATTTTAACCCTAACACTCAAAAGACAGAGCCAGGTATATCTGCCTCAGAGTTGAATGCCAGCCTAGTCTATGCAATCAGGTCCAGGATGGCCAAAAGTACATAGTAAGACCCTGTCTTCCTTGCAAAAATTAGTTAATCCAACAAAAAAGATAGAAGGAACACAGAGATTTTTTACTGAGAATCCTACAAAGAGCTATGCATTCTCTCCAGTTCTGTATTCATCTTCCAGAAACCTGAAATGCCCCAATTCAAACTGTAACATTGATAAAATTTTACTAAATAGAACTGCATGTTGTAATAGTTACAAATGGACAAATGAAAACATTAGCAATGTAAATGTTGATAATAAATAACACATGGCAGGAGAGATGGTCGAGTAGTAAAGAGCTTTTGTTGTTCTTGCAAAGAGGTGGGCTCAATTGTCAGTACTTACATGGAGGATTACAACTATCCATTATTCCAAGTTCAGGGTTTCTGAAACCATCCTTTGATCAGTGTGATGCATGTTTGTGGTACATATCCATGCATACAGGTAAAATATGCATTTTCATTTAAAAATTCAAAACAAAACAGGCAGGAAGGTCATGCACCTGCAATCCAATGACTCAGAAGACTCAGTGTAGTGTGTAGCTGTTTCAGCTTTGACCTGGAAGTCCTACCCTCATTGAGGCTTTTGGTAGCTGTCATACCTATGAGGCACGGCCAAGATAGGAACCCTTAAAACCTGAGATCCAGATGTGCTGGCTCTCTGGGTTCCTGGATCCTGAATGCTGGAGGTAGACTGAGCAGAGTTCTCCAGAGAGCATCACTGGACTGTACTTCACCTCTCCTGGACCCTGTAAACTGCCTACCCTGCCTCCTGCCTCCTGCTCACTTGCTCCTACCTGCAGCTGCTGCCAATCAGCATTTTATTTACCAACCAATAAGAACAACACATTCACAGCATGCACAGCACCACCACCCATCAGCTCAGTCAATATTAACATCACACATGCATGCCATTCTGAGAAACAGAATGATACCCTCTGAAAAATTTTAAAATTCAAAATATGGGTGAAGCTCAATACAACAGCATATGCTTGACATGTGCAAAAACCTATATCCCATGCCCATCCCATTACCAAATAATATAAAAACTAAAAAGCCATGAATGTTGGCCCACCTTTGATCCCAGGACTTGGGACCCAGAGTCAAGGGGATCTCTGAGTTCAAGGACAGCCTGGTGTACAGACCTCCTTTCAGGACAGCCAGGGCTACACAGACAAAACTTGTCTTAAAAAACAAACAAAAAAAATTAAAAGAGCAGGCTACCCAAGTGCCTTAACACTGAACAGCAATGGCTTCTACTGAATCTTATTTGACATAGAGTTAGATTCTGTAATGGTGGTGACTGCATGAAAACACAAGGAAACTGGATTAGATTAATTTCAACAACAACACAGTAGATACAAAGAACAGAAAATGTGTTAAGGCTATAGGGATGGATATTACACCCCAAACTAGGAATTTCATATAGAAAATATTTTCCTACTAAAAGTTTCACAAGCAATTCAAAGAAAGTCACCAAGGACAGACACGTGATTAAGTAAATCATCCTATCTGGGTGATTTTTCATTCAATCAACTACATTCTGACCCAGGAAATGACAGGCTCATGGTCATCCAAGAAGAAAATGCATTTAGTCACTTCAATCACCCTCATAGTCTGCAGCAGCCCCTACATTGTTCAAAGGTCCGAAGTCTCTTCTGACACTCAAGATGATCTCTTGACAGTGACACCTTGTAAATCAGAAAATGAGTTACATCTTTACAATATACAACAGCACTGAATGTCATTCACATTCCAAAATAAAGAAATGTAGACATAGTGAGGGAAAATTGGACCAAGGCAAGCCTGAAGCACAGCAGGACAAACATCACATCCTGTATCTCTATCTCAGATGCATGGGGCTTCCGTTTCAAAGTGCTTTGATGGCCCTAACCATGAAATTCTCTCTTTGGTTACTTTCACTCCTTATATGCTGCTAGCTCTCCTGGGAAGATGTCTCATAGATTAGGTATCTCAAAATCTTGTGGTCTCAAATTGAAACCCAGGTTGTTGTGGAATATTATTTTAAGATGTGTTTTAGTTGTCTGTGCATTCTTTTATGTTGCAACTGTTTAACTCTATGAAGGTATGTTACCTTGCCTGTCTAAAATACTTGATTGGTCTAATTAAGAGTTAGTGGCCAATAGCTAGGCAGTAAATGATATGAAGGGTTGGCAGGCAGAAAGAATAAATGAAAGGAGAAATGTGGGAGAAAAAAAGGAAGAAGGAGCAAGAAAAGTGGAGGACACCAGGGACCAGCCACCCAGGTACACGGTATGACAAGGAGTAAGAAACAAAAAAGGTATACAGAATAAGAGTAAAATAAAAGACCACAGCCAAAATGTAGATGGAATAAATTAAGTTGAGAAAAGCTGGCTAGAAATAAGCCAAGTTAAGGCCAAGCATTTGTAAGAAAGAATAAGCCTCAGTGTGTGTGATTTGTTTGAGAAATGGGTGGCAGGCCCCCCAAAGAGTAAGGAGTGAACAAAATAACCAACAGCAGTAGGCTCCAATCCTCACAGCTTCACAGTTTCCTCACTGGGTTTCTGACTCTGCCAACCATAGAAGCCCATAACAATATGCCAAAACATAGATGCTAAACTGTAACCACAGACTAGAAATTTTGATTCTTTCTTGTTTCCAGGACCAGCACATGATGTGGAATCCTGCAAATTTTACTTCATAATTGTGATGGACACAAACATCCTTAGACCACAGATACTGCAGGTTTTGTATAAAGTTGCTTCCTGGGACTATAAATCCCTTTGCTCATTCCTTTCATAAACTGAAGTTGAATGTAGTCTTACCTTTAGAGCACTTTGCTAGGCTACCTTCCATAGCAAGGGCCTTCTCTATAATGGTGAAAAACATCTTGAAAATTCCTGCCTGTTCAGTACTTGACTGACCTCTGAAATTACCCTTTCATTTTCATTTATTTCTGCCCCATTTGTTTTTTTTCCACGGTAGATCTAAATGAGTCATCAGTAGTAACCATCCAATAGATTCAATATTCTGTTTAAGAAACTAGCCCATTATTATTTTTTTAATTCTGTATTACTACATTTCCAGAATATGGGCAAAATAGGATTTTGGAGACAAATATTACACAAATGACATCTACCTTAATTAATTTTTATAAATTCTAATTATTTCCAGCTGAAATCCTATGATTTCAACCTCCACTTTCTGCCATTACTCTTAACATTCTCATCTTCCTGGTCCTACAAGAACAGCCAGTTAAGATCTGTGTACAACTTTCTATGGTTTTTTCACCCAAAGTCCTGATATCTTCCATATTCTTCCAAAAGACAACATTCTCAGGTTCTAGCTAGTCATAAATTACTTTATTTGTTCCTTTTTTGTTGTTGTTATAACTTGCTTTTGTGATGCTGCGATTAAATCCTCCAACCAAATGTATGTCAGGCAATGAAAGGGTTTATCTGGCTGTTTGTGTCAGATGACACTCCATCATTTTGGGAGTTTTGAGGGCAAAGAATGTTTCCTGGTTTCTTTCTTGCCAACTCACTCAGAAAGCTCTCTTTTCCAGCCAAGGACCACTTTCTTAGGGACATTGACACCTCAGTGGAGAAGCCTTCCCACATCAATTATCAATCAACACAAACTATTACAGGCATTGCAGTTTCTGGCTATTATGAATAAAGCAGCTATGAACATAGTTGAACAAGTGTTATTGTGGTAAAATGGAGTAGCATCTTTTGTGTATATGCCCAAGACTGGTAGAGCTTGGTCTTGAGGTAGATTGATTCTCAATTTTCTGAAAATTGCATATTGATTTCCACAGTGGCTATACAAGTGAAAGCAACAAATCCTCCTGCTCTATGTCCTTGTCAGCATTAGCATTAGTCACATGTGTTATTGTTCTTAACCATTATGACAGGTGTAAGATGAAATCTCAAAGTACTTTTTATATCCATTTCCCTGATGGCTAAGGATGCTGAACATTTCCTCAAATATTTCTCAGCCACTTTAGATTCCTCTATTGAAAATTCTGTTTAGAGATGTACCCCATTATAATTGGATTCTTTGGTTTGTTGTTGTCTAGTTTCTTGAGTTCTTTACTATCCTCAGTAAGGCAACCCAGAAGCACATAGACAAACATGGTTTACTCACGTATAAGTGTATATCAGCAAGTAAATAAAGTACAATCACAGAAAACACAATTAATCACAATATAATACATACATGCAGTGGGGCTAAATAACAAGAATGGCTCTGGGAGAGATGCATAGTTCTCCCTGAAAAGATATAGAATAGATTTTATGAATATAATAGAGGTAGGTAGTGATAGGAACAAGACTGGTTAGGTGAGCAAGGAAGAGACAGAGGGGAGAAAAACAGAGAGAAATCACTGAAATGGGAGAAATTTTAGCAGACACATGGAAACAGTGCAGTTCCTGAAATTTATAAGGGTGGCCCTAGTGAGGACTCCTAGTAATCAAGAATAGAGAGGCAGACTCAACCATCTTCTGTAACCACATAAGGCTCCCAGTGGTGGGACTGGCACACCAAGCCAGCCACAAAACATTAGAAATACACCTGTCCTATCTGCAATACATGCTGGAGCAATGGTGGCTCAGAACTTCTTTAGTGGTCCACTGTTGTGGATGCTGTGAATGTGTTGCTCTGATTGATTGATTGATTGATTGATTGATAAATAAAATGCTGATTAGCCAGTAGCCAGGCAGGAAATACAGGATACACAGGATAAGCAGAGAAGAGAATTCTGGGAAGTGGAAGGCAGAGTCAGGAGATGACAGACTGCTGTCCAGGAAGCAACATGTAAAAGCAACAGGTAAAGCCACAGAACATGTGGCAACGTATAGATTAACAGAAATGTGTTAATTTAAAATACAAAAACTAGATAACAAGAAGCCTGCCACAGCCATACAGTTTATAAGTAATATAAGTTTCTGTATGTTTGATTGGGTCTGAGTGGCTGCAGGATTGGCAGGGAAAAAAGATTTGTCCTGACTGTGGGCCAGACAGGAGCAGGAAAATCTTGTGGGCTGCAAGAATGTATCATAGAGATTTAGCTGTGTGTTAAAGCTGAACTTTGACCGGCCAAAGGTCTGTCAAAAAGCAAAGCCATTTATTATGAACATTTGGTGTTACCCAGCCTTTAATATTCCAGCTGTCTTCTGCTATGAAATCCTTGCATGCCCAGACCAACTGGTAAACAATTCAGCTCCCCAGACCTGATGTACCTACTAACTAAGTTACTAACTGCCCTGCTGAGCTTAGGAGACAAGCTGGCAGGAGATGCCTAGCTTTGTTTCCCTTGCTAATGAAGCTCAGACCATTCTCTCACCTTGAGGAGGCCTAGTGGTTATCCAGAGCATTTTGACTAAAAACAAAAGAGGTTTTTACATATCAAGGTGAGAGATAAAACAACATTCCTGAGGAGGCAGGGAACCACATGCCCAGGGAAAGAAAGGGCAGGAATTTTCTGTAGACAAGGACAGAACAGCATGGCAAGATAGAAGAGAGGATGACAGAGGTTCCACAGAGGTTAAGCAGATCTCCAGTAGAGTTTTCTGAGTGCCAGGAGGAGAGAGTAGCAGAGATCAAGAAAGAGGGTACAGAGGATGAAGATGAGGCTGAAAGCATAGAAGTTAGTCATTAGCATGGCTATTAGCTGGGGAGCTGGATGGAACTGCAGTTATGGAGACAAGATTTCATACCAGAGAAATAAAGTAGATGGATATAGAGCTTGTTATATCTAGAGTTATTCCTGCCTTGAATGTCTGCTGGAACTATAGCTGAATTGATATAATTTTGTCTCAGAGGAATAAAATTAACAGACATAAGAAAACAGTGTACATAGTTTTTTGTTTTTTGTTTTTTTTCCCTGATATCCCATGACAGACATAGCAAAGCCCCCTTGGACCCTGGGGAATCGATAGGAAAACTTCAGCTACAGTCCTCCAATGCCTAGTGTAACTTGAAGCCCAAGCTGTGACAGGATAAAGGTCTTCATGAATAATCAGATACTTATACACAGCCCCTTGCTTGCTCATGAGAGGCCACTTAGATATATTAGATGAGAGTTGTCAGGATGTTTCTGATTTTAGTCATGTCTTTATCGATGAATGTAACTTTTATGACTTTATTGCCTGAGTTTTTTAGAATATATAAACTGTAAAAAGGCATGATAGGACAGACCAATGAAAGAGAACAACATGAGAGAGAACAGCATGATGAGAACAACATGAGAGAATAAAGAAAATAAACCATCAAGAGAGTATATAAGTGTTCTTACTTTTTCTAATAGAAATAGAAAACAGAAAAGTCATAGCTTCACAATGCTGTTTATTTCCCTTTGAGGCCTGAGTGCTGTTCTAAAGTCTGGATCTCTGAGGCATTTCCAGGAAACTGCAGTTGGGATGTATTGTATGAGAGACAATAAATTTTTTAAAGAAAAGAAAGAAAGGGATGTGGTCACAGAGAGGGAATATTGGAACAAGGCAAGACTAAAACTCAGCAGGGCAAACAAGAAACCCTGGAACTCTGTCTTAGGTGGGGCTTCATTTTCAAAGGGCATAAGTAACTCTAGCCCTGAAAATTTTCATACATATCTATCCTTTGCAACTACACTCCTTGTATGCAGCACTCCATGGCAGTATTATAGCATGGGAATCGAAACATCTTATCATCTCAAAATACCAATTGGCTTCAACTTCACAGCTTCATTCAATTAACACTCACAGGATCCTCACTGGATTTCTGACTCTGCTAAACATAGATGAGTGTAACAGTGCTGAACTGAAATCACAGAGGAAAATTCTTATGACCTATCAGTTTTGCATCTTTCTTGTTTTAAGAACAAGTACAACATGGGTTATTCCCCCAAATTTGACTTCTAAGTTTTGATGGATGCTACCATGATTGGACCACAGTTACAGTTTTTGGTTGTTGTTGTTGTTTTGTTTTGTTTGTTTGTTTGTTGGTTGGTTGGTTTTTCGAGACAGGGTTTCTCTGTAGCTTTGAAGGCTCTCCTGGACTAGCTATGTAGACCAGGCTGGCCTCAAACTCACAGAGATCCACCTGCCTCTGCCTCTTGAGTGCTGGGATTACAGGCGTGCGCTGCCACCACCACCTGGCAGAAAGTTTCGTATGAAGTTACTTCTTTGGATTAGGAAACAAGCTGCCTATTCCTTCCATATATTGAAGGCTTAGGTGGCTGGAGACCTACTCTAGGGGACATTCCTAGGTTTCAAATGCCAAGAAGGGTCTTCTCTTTAATGGTGATAAGCTTCTTGAAATTTCTTGCCTCTGCTTCACTACAGGACTTCCATTTGCAATTATTTAGGGCTGTTTTTCTCTCTGAGACTGACTTTTTGCAATTACTTCATAATTCTGCTTTCCTCACTTTTTCAGAGAATAGGGAAAATACGAATGATTTGAGGACAAAATATTATACAAATGACCTGTAGCTATAGTTCTTATGTTGTCTATTTCCCTTTGAAATCCTATGATCTTAAGCTAAACTGTCTGCATTACTTTCAACACTCTCATATTCCTAGTCCCACAATAATAGACAATTAAACTCTGTGTGTAGCTTTCTATGGCTTTTGCCCTCTAAAGTCCTAATATCTTCCACATTTCTCCAAAAGACCATATTCTCACATTCTACTCAGCAACAAAATCACTTTTGGTGTACCACTTTTTGATCGAATTTGCTTGAATCTTGCTGTGATTAAATTTTTTAACCAATACCATTTCAGGTAATGAACAGGCTTATTTAGCTGATATTGCCAGATCATAATCAACAATTGTAGGAGTTTAGGATAGAAAATCAAGCTGGAGGCAAAAGTCACAGGAAAATTTTATTTATCAGAATCCTTTCTTGCTTGGTCACTGTTGTGTCCTGAGATAGATCTCTTAACCATCAGAGGCCCAGTTGCTTAGGGTATTGAAACCTCAGTGGAAGAGCATTCCCACACCAATAAATACAAATTTCTCATAAACATAATAACTAGTGATTCTGATCTGAGCAGATCCTCAACTGATGTTTGTGACTCTAGGCTACATCATGTTGACAGCTGAAGCTAATTAAGACAGAGATGATAATATTAGAAAATTTTAAAAACACAGTCACAAAATATTAACCATGTCAATCACTTAAGCAGCAAGAACGCAAACATGAAGGTGGCAACAACTGGAAAACACAGTTATGTTAAGTAATAAGGAGAAATGAGCATTAAAGATCAAGAACAAAAAAGCAAAACTGTCTCTCTACAGAAATTTCCCACACAAACCTAAACTCAAGGAACTCATAACATCATATAGCAAATTTTCTGAAAAAAAATTGGTGAAGATCCATCATTTTCTAGAGAAACAATAACTTTAGATGACAATTAATAAAAATCAACAATATATGGAACCACTGACCAAACAAGACAAAAAGACATGTCTACAAATATATATCATGGTCTCTTAAACAGGAACAGATTCTACAAAATTAGCCCACAGGAAGTCACTGGCCAACACTCGTCTTACACACTGCAGTTCTGTCTTTGGCAATAATAGAAAATGAATAGGGTGAGGAAAGCTGTACCACTAACATTTGAGAGATGATCTTGAATCATTTTGATTACTAAGGCTCTCATTATCTTATAATAAAAAGGATCACTTAGGCATCATTTTGTTTCCTATGACTGATGATCGCTGTATGTCTGCATGAGAGTGGGGAAATGAAAAATTTTCCAAAAATAATGCCAGATGACAGATTTTTAAGGAAATGGTGTATAATTTGTATTGTACACTTAAAGCAATTTGTTTTGCTCTAATTACATTATGAGTCACAAGAACTTTTGAGAACAAGTTTATCTCCACATTTTGTGTATGTTTTTTGGGGGAGAATGTCTTCCATGTGTACACAGGTGACATACAAGAAAAGAAGGTGTCAGATCTGCTGGATCTTAAATAGCAGGTGGTTAGGAGACTCCCTACTTGGATATTGGGATATGAACTCAAGTCATCCCCAAGAAGAATACATGCTGCGTCACCTGTGCATCACTCTATTACTTTTTATTCAATAATATAAAAGTTTTCCACAGATTAACAACAGCATGGGGTTGGGTTAGAGTGCTTGCCTAGCAAGCACAAGGCCCTGGGTTCGGTCCTCAGCTCCAGAAAAAAAATAACAACAAAAACTAAATAAACAGAGAAGTAAGTAAATGATCCATGGAAACATGATGCATCACTATTAAGATGTTTTGTATGGGAAATTTGCAGCATGAATTTAATGTAATCCCAAGAAATTCTCAACAATTTATGATAGGATTTTTGATTTGAATGATATAGTCAACAATAGGACTATGAAAAAAAATAACATACATATTGATACCCTGTGACTTCTATATTTACCACAAAATTAACAATCAAAAATATTGACAATATTTGTGAAAGAATAAAGGAGATAGAAAGAGCCAAAAACAAAAGCAGGAAAATATAGTCAACTTTTAATAAGAAGGTCAAAGGAAACTCAACCAGGAAAAGTGTGACCTTGACCAACATTACCCAACTACCTATAATTCTATGTATACAGAAATTAACAAAGGCTTCACAACTCCCACAAAATTAAATGAGGTGACCATTAAGTGTCATGTTTCTGACACTTCACCTACTGATATTTCTTCCAAACAGATAGGCCCCAATCTTTAGAAATCTCTTGGCAAATGGAGGTAATCTCCTGCTGTAGCTCTGCAAAGTCTCATATCACCTCATTGTTTCAGGCAAACCCAGCCCAATGATGCCCAATTACAAAACAATGTAGAAGAACAATTTAATTTCTATTTCCACTCACATGGATTATGGCACATGATATGGTATCTGCTCTATCCACCCACCTAAAAACATGCAAATATATTATAAGTATCAGAGCCACTTACAGCCAGGGAAGCAGAGGTCCCCCTCTCCACAGAATACATATTAAGTGAAGCTCAGAGAAGGACTACTACCCAGATCACCAGATGGACCAAAAGAAACACAGTCTGGTTCATGGTCCATCCCAGTCACAGAAGCTCTGACAGCTCAGCAGAACTGCTCCTCTTGGTCTGGGTCAGTGGTCCCCACACTTACCATGACATGGATTGTGTTCTCTCTCACAGCTGCCAACACCAGAATCAGATGAGAATCCTGGAAGGAACATGCAAACTACCTCCCACTGATGCTCCTAATTGCTAAGGCTTCCCAGGGTCTCACATTAGTTAAGGCCACCCTGATGGAATTCAGGACAGTAGTAGCTCCCCTACTGGATGATGAGATATCATATGACATGGACAGCAAAGGCCTTCTCAGCTTTGCCCTTCCACCCTAGGTGCAGACAGGATCTAATCAGTAATTTAGTAGAAAATCTTCTGTTCTTCCAGAGTACTTCTTACTCCCTTTCCAAAGCTCCTTTTTGTAAAAATACACACTTATTGTCCAGTGCTTCATAGCTGGGAAGTCCTTCAACCAAAAAAAAAAGGTCACATTCAAATAGTAACTGTTGTTACTGTAATTCTGTTAAAGAAAAACAGGCCATGAATTAGAAAACAATGAGTGGTCAATGGTAGGGCTTTTAGGCAGGAAAGAGACTATGGGCATAATGTAGTTATAATCTTACATAATTATTTTGAAAAGTTGAAACAATTCATGGCCATGTGTTCCTTATACTAGGGATTTGTATGAGAGCAAACCAATGATTACTCACATCTATTTTTTATCTTAAACAAGGAAAATGGCAGTCCTATTAGCAGGGCCATACCATTCTACTCAGAGAGGCAACTCCTCTCCACAAAGGTATTGGTTGCAGATCATAACAACTCTCTCAAGCATTTTCTTGGTTTTAACAAAAGAGCTCTGTTTTATTATCAATACATCAGGACCTCAGGGAAAGCTCCTAATGTCTAGGCCCCAGGCTGTTACTAGGTCTCCCAAGAATAATCCTCTTCCCTGCCTGAGGGCTTAAATGAAAGCCTTGCTTGATCAGTCAAGTCCTTAACACAACGGTGTTTTTCTTTTCAAATAGTTGTCACCTGGTGTCATATTGCCCATCTAGCAGAACTATGCCTTTCTCAAGAAGAAAACTGAAACTTTATGGCATGCCAGGCCTTAAGGTTGGTTGTGACCCTGTAATGCCTCCTTGATCAGCTTGTTCAAAAGGCCTGTAAGGGATAGGCCTACTGAATGGTTATAAATCAGGGGTGGCTTCTCTGTAATGGTTTGGAGCCAAATATCTGAAAAATTCTACTGAGCAAATATGTATTCTAGCCTCCTAATTTCTAACTGGCCTTGTTAGTATATACTTATCTTTGGGGTGTTTTAGAGGCAGCCCTCCCTTAGCTAAATTCTACTTTGTGAGACTTACTGTTTCTTAAGCATTGGAAAAGCCTTTAAATCACCAATTTTAGTCTTCTACATCACAGTGTAGTAGTAGAATGTTACCCAACATGAGATGCCTTTCAGAACCTCTACAAAATTCACTATACATGGGTCTTATATATAAAGCTTAAATGAAAGTGCTAAATATCTATAAAATACTAGAGAAACTAGGCCTCTCAGAGTTTGACAGCCTGGTTTCCATGGGAGCACCAAAAGCATGGTGAAGTTGACTAGAAAGAAGTTTTTATACACAACTCCCTGCCCTCAATGCTCTGAGCAGATTGATCCCACAGAGCAAAGTTATTAAGAGGCCTGCCCCTAGGTAGAGAGGTACCACATGGGACCTCACAGGACAGAGATTCCTGAGGCAGGTTCTTTTCCGGATCTGGGGACTGCACCTCACAATCTGCTCCAACCCATCTGGGGACAGCAGGCCCTTGCTCACCATGCCGTGGTTTCCCAGCTTGCCCAAACTTTCTGCTCAGCTACCTGCAACAACAATCATAGCAAACCACACAAAAGAACTGGCTCCAACTCCTCTTCAAAGCAAAGCACAACTTCTGACCAGCAGGTCACCTGGAGGACCTGATTAGCAAGTGGGGCCTGAGTGACAAGAGCACCTGCAATAGGTTTTCACTATGCTTAAAGATACACCATAGTGGTTTCTGGTCAGGTCTTGCACCCCAGACAAAGACCTTTCTAGATCTGCAAAGATATGCATTTCAATATCCCTTGCCTCTGGCTCTAATAGCAGACCCTGATATCTTCCTGCACTCCATAGACACTTCTCCTTCTTCATTCTGGACATAATGATCCTAGCTAGCTTCTATAGCCCAGGATTACATATGGGTGGAGTGATTCACTGTCCCACAGGTAGAATAGTGCCTAGAATGTTAAAAATTAAAGAGAGATTTAAGGACACTATTGTTAGCCATCATATTGTCCTTGATAGGCAGTTGAAAAAGAAAAAAAAAAACAAAAAACAAACAAACAAAAAAAAAAACCACCACAGCTTATTGCCTTATTCAAGGTTCTCAACATGAACAGGACTGAGAGAATGAATCTCTCCATGTATGTAGAAAGTGGATGCATTAGAATGTCTCACAAGCTGTGGTCCATGTAGTCCAACAATAGCTGCCTACCAGTGGAAATTTGAAGCATCCAGTAGTTGTTCAGTCCATGAGGCTGCATGTCTCAGCTGGTCGTCACTATACACCACAATTTTAAGGAAGTAGGTCCTAGTGCTAGCAAAGAAAGTTGAAAGCCAAAGCTAGGGCAAGTGGGCAAAAACAGAGTGTTTCCTTCTTTAATATCCTTCATTTATGTCACCTGCTACCAGAAGGTAAAATCCAAATTAAAGGTGGATCTTATTCTTTGTTTGATTGTTTTTTTTTTTTTTTTTGGAGTTTTAAAGACAAGGTTTATCTAAGTAGCCCTGGAACTCACTCTGTAGACCAGGCTGGCCTCTAACTCAGAAAATCTGACTGCTTCTGCCTCCTGGGTTCTGGGGATAAAGGTGTGCACTGACTCCTCACCTCAAATGATCCAGTTTAAGATGGGTCTTTAATATCATAACATTAAAAAAAAAACCTCTCACAGTTGTACCCAACTCTGGGTTTTAGTTAATTCCAGAGGTAACCAGTTTGACTACCAAGAATAGCCATCACAATAGCCAAGACAGAAGAAATGAAAAGATGTATCTGCATGATGCAATGATAGAATGGGAGTTATTTCTCAAACAATGCTTTTTCTAAACCAAGGAAGCATGTGGATTTTATGTAGGGAGTCTGGACACGTTCATGTAGCATTCTGCGTATTCTTAAGCATGCTCAGTAAAACACACTCTGATCAGAGGTTGCGAGCACTGACTGCTCTTCCAGAGGTCCTGAGTTCAATTCCCAGCACCCACATGGTGGCTCACAACCATCTGTAATGAGATCTTGTGCCCTCTTCTGGCCTGCAGGCAGAACACTATATACATAATAAATAAATAAATCTTTTGGGGCTGGGGATTTAACTCAGTGGTAGAGCACTTGCCTAGCAAGCTCAAGGCCCTGGCTCCAAAAAAAAAAAAAAAGAATTGGGAAGCTCATCTTTGCCTAAGGTTAATTCTCTCAGGGTAATTTCACTTTTTAATCAGCGGCTGGTATCTGACACTGACTGAGCAACCTTGAATGAGAAACATAACCAAGAATAGAAAACTTAGGTTAGAAAATACCTTACCAGTTAAGAGCATTGAAGATTCTTTCAGAGCATCTGGCCTCCATTCCCAGTACATATAGAGGGTCACTAACATCTGTAACTCCAGTATCAGGGGTCCTGACACCATCCCTTACCTCCCTGTCCACCATAAGTAGAGGAGACTTGACCATAAAAATTACTTTTCAAGCTGTGAGTGGTAGTCCACTCTTTTAGTGCCAGCAAACTGGACACAGAGGCAGGAAGATCATTGTGAGTTTTAAGGCCTGTGCCACAGTTTACACACACACACACACACACACACACACACACACACACACACCACTGAATTACCTACAAGAAAAGAAGCATTGAAGAATTGGGACAATACAATATCTCTTAAAATCATTTCAAGTGTCTGTTACTGGTGCCCATAGAATCATTTTCAAAAATAAATATGGCCAAGAATGAGAGCACATTCCATTAATCCCACTCAGTGGGAGAAACTGAAATTTGATGCCAGACACCAAGATGTCAGGGACCAAACATGAACCATGGAAAAGTACTAGCTAGGCCAGAGAACAAGTCATATGCCCACTGCCCTTTCCCAGAGCAGTAACACCTGTTTACTAACCAGAGGCCCCCAAAGATAAGAGAACATTCCACAGTTAGGTGCCATGACAACCGAACATAAAAAGCATTCCACAGTCAGGTAGCCTAGCAACAGAACAAATGGGCTCTGACCAGTGACCTTAGCCCAACATCCTGCAGTTGCATGATCTGCATGTTTCTCACATCCTGCACCCCTTCCACGTCTCTTCCCCCTTCCCTCCTTGCTGCCCCCTTCCCCCTCCTGTGCTATATATGCCTTTCTGAGGAAAATAAAATTTGCAGCTTGATCAGAATCCTGTCTTGCTGTCATCCTTTGTACCCCCCATCCCTTTCATTCTCTCCCACAGGTAGGTTGTGCCCGTTGAAACCCTGCTGGCCAGGAGCAGACACATCTCACTGTCCAGAAAGTAGGCTGTAGCTGGAGACCATCTCTCCAGCCCCTGCCAAGCCCTTTTAGTCCAACAACCCATTTATAAAATAAACACACAGACACTTACATTATTTAAACTTGGCCATTAGCTCAGGCCTACCATTGTCTAGCTCTTACTCTTATATTTAGCCCATTTCTATTAATCTATACTTTGCCACGTGGCTTGTGGCTTACCAGTATCTTTACATGTTGCTTGTCATGATGGCAGAGGGCAGTGTCTCTCCCAGCCTTCCACTTCCCACAATTCTCCTCCTCTTTGTCCCGCCTACTCTATCCTTCCTGCCTGGCTACTGGCCAATCAGCACTTTATTTTATCCAATCAGAGCAACACATTTGACATACAGAACATCCCACAGCAGTGGGCCACCACCTTACTTCATGACCTGAACTGCCCACTGTCAGTTGAGTGTGATCCAACCCACCAAGTCATAAAGTTGGACATGCATAGTCTTTCTGTATTCTGTGAATATGTATTACTTCCACAGAAAAGCTGCCATAGCTTATAGCAATGCAGAACAATTGAGCAAGAAGAAAGGCAGAGTCAGAAGAGATGCTGTGAGTCATAACAGCTGTGGTAGTGGTATACACTTGTAATCCCAGCACTTCTTGAAACATAGAAGGTTCAGAAGATCAAGGATTCAAATGAGGTCAAGGTCAGTCTGACTACCTGAGAGCCTGTTGCAAAAAAAAAAACAACAAAAAAAACAAAAAACCAACCCCCCCCAAAAAAACTAAATAAATAATAGCAATAATGTCAAACAGGGATAAGATCAGATTTCATACAATGGGGGCAAAAACTGAGGGGATGTAGCAAAGGCTTAGCAAGTATCAGCAGTGATTACTTTTCTTGGGGACCTAAGTTTAATTTCTAGCATTCATAGGGAAGCTCACACTCATCTTTAATTCCAGTTGCAGGGGATCTTATACCCACTTCTGAAATAGGCACCAGACGTGCACTAGGAATACAGACATAAATGTAGGCAAAGTACAAACAGGTAACGTTAAATTAAAGCTACCATCTTCTAGTAAGAAATGTGCTAAGAAAAAAAGTGGGACAAGAGTGGCTACATATGGTGTGGCTATGAATATGAAAAATCATATACACTAAGAAATCGGATGTTATTCTGATGGGCTTGCCTTTTAAGTCACTTGGCTTTTTTCCTTTGCTGCTCTTAATATTCTTTCTTTATTCTGTAGGTTTAGTTGTTTAATTATTATGTGGTGAGGAGACTTTTTTGTGGGGTCTTGTAGCTAGAGTTTTCCTGCCTGGCCCACAGTCAGAACAAATCTCTCTCATCCGCCAGGCCCATAGATGCTCAGACCCAACCAAGTAACACACAGAAACTTATATTGTTTACAAACTGTATGGCCATGGCAGGCTTCTTGTTATCTACTTCTTCTATCTTAAATTAATCCATTTCTGTTAGTCTATAAGTTGCCACATGGCTCATGGCTTATTGGTACCTCACATCTCCCTTGTCATGGCAGCGGCTGGCAGTGTCTCTCCACCTCCGCCTTCCACTTCCCAGAATTCTCTTCTCTGCTTGTCCCACCTATACTTCTTGCCTGGCTACTGGCCAACCAGTGTTTTATTTTAACCAATCAGAGCAACACATTTGACATACTTGAACATCCCACAGCAGGGTCTGGTCTGTTTGGTGTTCTATAGGCTTCTTATATCTTCATAGGTATTTCCTTCTTTAAGATAGGGAAGTTTTCTCCAATGATCTTGTTGAATATATTTTCTGTGCCTTTGAGTTGGTATTATTCTCCATCCTCTATCTTAGGTTTGGTCTTTTCATGGTGTCGCAGATTTCTTGGACATATTGTGTTATGATATTTTTGGCTTTTTTTGTTTGTTTGTTTTGTTTGTTTTTTTTGACTGTTGAATCTATTTCCTCTATTGTATGCTCTACACCAGAAATTATCTCTTCCATCTCTTGTGTTCTGTTGGTTATGCTTGCATCTGTATTTCCTGTTCATTTACTCAGATTTTTTTTTTTTTAATTTTATTTTCAGCATTCCCTCTGTTTTCTTCATTGTTTCTATTTCCCCTTTCAGGTCTTGAACTGTTTCTCTCACCTGTTAAATTGCTTTTCCATGATTTTCTTTAAGGGATTTATTGATTTCTTCCAATTTTTTTTGTCTTTTTCTATATTCTTTTTATAGATTTCTTCCACTTTTTTAGTTTGTCATTTCCTCAATTTCATTTTTCATTTTTTCTAGAAAGGCCTCTAGCATCTTCATGATGCTATTCTTAAGGTTGCTTTTTTCTGCTTCTTCTAACTTGTGATGTTCAGGTCTTGCTGTTAAAGGAGGGCTAGGATCTGGTGATGCTGTATTGCCCTTTATCTTGTTGTATGTACTTCTGCCCACCTCCTCCTCTAATGGGTATAAAATGTACCTGTGTCTGAGTGAGTTGCTGTGGTCCACTCTGTGCTTGTTGTGTCTGTGTCTCAGGGGGCCCATCTGGGTCCTATCTTAGCTATTGGTCTCATTAGAGCAGGCAGATTCTGTGTCTCAGGGAGCTGCTCTTGGGTCAACACAAGCTAGTCAATTCTGTGACTCACTGATCTGCTCTTGGTCTTATCAGGGCTCTTGGTCTAGTCAGAGCTGACAGATTCTGTGTTTCAGGAAGCCTCTCTTTGTCCAATGAGAGTTGGCAGATTCAACTTCTCAGAAAGCCACTCTCGGTCTAATGAGGCCAGGCAGATTCCATCTCCTGAGGTTACTCTTGGTCCAATGACAGCTCTTTGTCCAATGAGAGCTCTCTCTAGGCCCGATGAGAGCTCTAGGGCCAATGAATGATGGGGGTTGGTTTCCAAGCCTCAGGAAGTGGCTGGGGTCTTGGGAAGATGGGTATGGGGGCAGGGTGAGTAGATTGCAGAGTCCGCTGGGGGGGGGGTCTTGGTGAAGGAGGGCCCTTCCTGCTGGCCAGCAACTGGGGCCAAGTTGGGCAGATGTTCCTGTGGGAAATCGATGGGGCCCAGGAATGGGTCCTAAGGAAAGGCCTCACTGGGTATGAACAGAGTCACTCACTTTTAGGCCTGATGAGAGCTAGGGGAGGCTAACTAGTAAAGAGGACCCTAAGAAAGATATAGGGATCACCCAGCAACAGAGAAATGGATGAGATCTATATGAGCAAACTGGGAGTAAGGGGAGAGGGCTAATGGAGGGCAAGGGTCAGAGGAAAGAGAGCTTAGGGGAGCAGGAAGTCCCAGCTGGATCAGGAACAGAGTGGGAGAACAAGGAAAGAGGTACAATAATAAATGAAAACCCCATGAGAATAGGAAGAAAGCAGAGTGCTAGAGTGGTCCCCAGAAATCCATAAAGATACCTCCATGATAGACTACTGGCAATGGTCGAGAGCATGCCTGAGCTGACCTACTCTGGTGATTGGATGGCCGAACACCCTGGCTGTCATGATAGAACTCTCATCCAGTGACTGATGGAAGCAGATGCAGAGATCCAGAGCCAAACCCCAGGTGGAGATCCAGGAGTCTAATCAGCAGGAGAGAGGAGGGATTATATGAGCAAGAGATAACAAGACCATGATTGGAAAAAGCACAGGGACAAATAGCCAAACTAGCAGAAACACATGAACTATGAACCAATAGCTGAGGAGCCCCTATGGAACGGGATCAGGCCTTCTGGATAAGTGAGACAGTTGATTAGCTTGAACCGTTTAGGAGGCCCCCAGGCAGTGGGACCAGGACCTGTCCTTGGTGCATAAGCTGGCTTTTTGGAACCTAGGACCTATGCTGAGCCACTTTGCTCAGCCTTGGTGCAGGGAGGAGGGGACTGGACCTGCCTCAGCTGAATCTACCAGACTAGGCTGACTCCCCTGGGGAGAACTTGCCTTGGAGGAGGTGGGAATGGGAGTTGGATTGGAGGAAAGGCTGGAGGGTGAGAGGAGTGAGGACAGGAGAATCCGTGGCTAATATGTAAAATTAAATTATAAAATAACCCCACCCCAACCATACACAACAGTGTAAAACCAAGCACCATGATGACATACATAGTTTTACGAGGCTGAATTAGAGACAAGGAGCACTTGGATTTGGGTTATGCTTAATATTTTGTTCCCCACCTTCTTAACCCAGGGCCCCTACACTCACAGAAAATACCAAACTAATCCTAAAAGTCAAACTGGCTAAGCAGGTCTAGTGCTGTGACAGAACAAAGCACTGAGTTTCCCTCCAAGGTGCATAACCTGTTGTCAGTGGCCTAGAACACACTCTAGGACTACAGGAAAAATTTATTCCTTAATTTGTACTTTTCTGGATCTTTCTGGTACACTGTTACTGCTATAGAAAAGTAATTATAACTTTACTTAAACTAATATAATGTCTCCATACTACCACAGGACTGAAAATGTATCCTGAATTTAAGTAGTCTGAACTTGAAAATCCTAACTTCTGAGGAATAAAAAATATCTATCCCCATGATTTTATACTTGTAAGCAAGAGCTACATTTGTTAGCAGATTTCACATTTGCTGGAATACAAAATCATTTATTTAGACATTTATTAGGGGAGAAAATAACTGAGAGATAAATTATAGTTTAGTGGACATACACCTGTAATCCCAGGTCTTGGAATGTAGTAGGATCACCCCAAGGGTGAGACCAGCCTGGTTTATATAGATGAGTTCCAGGAAAGCTACCCAGCAAAACTACCTCAGATATATTAATTAATTCATTAATTATAATTTTTAAAAACAGGGCAAATGTAATTTAGCTACAACATTTTTTAGGCTTTGTGACAAAATGGAAGAGACTTGCTTACACAGTCTCAATACTACCCACAAGAAAACCAGAAGTCTTTGTTCAAAGATAGGATATATGAGACAAAAATCCTTAAAAACTAAGAAATGAAGTCATCTAACTATCCTACTATAAGAAAAGTACATGAAGTAAAAACTAATGAACAAGACTGATTAAGCAAAGGGCTTGATCTATTCACTGAAATCATACAAACAGAAAAATATTTTCAAATATCAAACAAGTGTTTCTAAGAAGAAAGCAGCTCAGTGGTGGAGCAACTGCCTAGCATGAGCCCTGACGGGATTTTACTCCAGGATGAAATTTTCTAGAATAATGAATATAAGATAAGCAAAAAAAAAAATCATAACTCTAAAACCAAATAAGCATTTTAAAAGAAAAGCTGAGTAATAATGATGAATTAGAACTAATTTGTGTAGACATGGGCCAAAGAGGAGAAAAAGCAAACAGAAATCACACAGATCTGAATGAAAAACAAGATTATTCTTCAACTCTGAATAAAGGAGCAATATTTTCACAGTTTACATTTATAAATCATAAGTTGGATAGTGATTTGTGTGGGGTTAAGAGCATCAAGAAAAGATCATCCTCAGGTGAATATGGAATTCAAAGCCATCTCGGCTTACTAAAGACCAGGTCAGGAAATTAGTAAGTCTGGCCCAAAATTTTTAGCCCCTTTGCATTATTCTACTTTTTCAAAGTACAACCAACATTGACATTTAGTGGTCATATGAAAATTATTTCAGCCAGGGGTAGCAACATAGACTTTAGACCCAGGGTCTGGAGTCAGAGGCCAGTAGACTGCTGAGCTTGAAGCCAGCCTGCTCTACTCAGCAATTCCAGGCCCACAAAGAATACATATTGAGACTGTCTCAAAAAACCTAAATGAAGGCTAGGCATGCTGGTGCAAGTTTTTATCTCAGCACTTGGGAGTCAGAGGCAGGAGGATGTAGGAAAAAATTTAAACAGTCTTAGTAAATAAGAAACACAGAGCCAAATACAGAGGTAAATAGCCAAAGACATAAGAGAGTCATGACTACCTTAATCTTACCAGCTCACTGTCTTTCCCAAAGAGAGAGAGAGAGACAGACAGAGAGAGAGAGAAAGAGAGAGAGAGAGACCTTCTTCCTGTGTGACTTGTCTTTTTATTGCCTTTCTGTTCTGCCTTGTCATTGGATCTAAACTCAACCACATGACTTCCTCATCACTGACTGCTTATATAGACCTCCTGGTCTCTATGGCTGGTACTGGTATTAAAGGTTCGTATCACCACACTTGGCTGTGTCCTTGAACACACAGAGACTCCGCCTGCCCTGTGATCAGATTAAGGGCATGTGGTACCACCACCAGACTTCTACTTAATGGCTATGACCTCTGATCTCCAGGCAACTTTATTTATTAACATACAAATAAAATAACATTTCAGCACAAATAAAATATCACCATAGGAGGATCTGTCTGTGAGTTTAAGGTCAGCCTAGTCTACATGTAATGTCAAAGTCAGACATGGCTACAAAGAAAGAATGTGTCAAAAGAAAGTCTATTTCTGTTACATCAAAATTTTAAAGTACTTTATTATTTAAGCCTAAAGAGTATATAAATTTCAGTGTTTCCAACAATCACAGCCTTTTATGTACTGATAAGGATTCAAAAATGATTATTCTAAACCATTATTATTAAATACAAATATATTTCATGTATCTGCTTCTAATAGGAGCCAAAGTATTCCAAATATCATACTTTGATAAAATATATTTTATGTCTACCAGAAAAGACTTGTTCTATGAAGTCAGAACTTTTCCAAACATGCTGTTATGTCATACAATAAAGAATAAAATCTGAAAAAAATGGTAGTCTTTGTAAATTTATTCAACACACAAATTCTAAGTGTTCTTTAAATATTAATATTGGTTATAAAATTTTCTGTGTGTGTGAGAGTTTCTGTGATATGTGTGTATTTGTGTGTGTTTGTATGTGTTTGTGTATTTGTGTGTAGTTTATGTGCATCTATTTGTGTGTGTGTCTTATGTTTTTGTGTATGTTTGTATATGTGTTTGTGTGTGTTTGAGTAGTGTGTGTGTATTTGCATGTGTGATGTATGTCATATGACTGGTGTGTGTGTGTGTGTGTGTGTGTGTGTGTGTGTGTGTGTGCAAGAGAGAGGTATTGTGATCTGTATGTCTGTTTGATATGTGAGTGCAGGTACACTCTACCCCTTATATTTAGTGGCTAATGGACAACTTTCAGGACTTGCTTCTCTCTACCATGGGTAGAGACCTAACTGTGTCAACCAGAATTGGACATATCTGCATAGGTGAATTGCCTAAATGCAAATTCAATATTCATTGACCCAAGATAACCTTCCCAAACTCTACACTCACACAATCTGGTCTGTGATCATTCATATGACATGAATTAAAATATGATGGGAAATTACAAAACAACTCCTGCTACCATAATCAGGTCCCTTTTTATAATAGTGACCCCAGCAGCTGATTGCCTACCCTGCTTCCCTCTGCAATGTGCACAATAAACTATTTCTGCTATTTGGTCTGAAATCAGAAGCAATGCTCTACATGCAAAACCTTTTTTTGGTGACAACATGACTCTAATGGGTTAATTTTAAAAATCTGAGGTAGAACAGTCGTTTAAGAATTTTGAATATGTAGTGTAGAAAAGAGTGAGATCATTGACCTGGAGAACAAGAGAATGGAATCAAGGACAATAGAGTCAAGAAAAAAGAGCTTGTCTCAGAAACATTTTTGTAACAGGATAGAAATGCAACTGTCCTAGAATTAATAAGACTTCCCAGGGAGAAATCACACTTAGGATATTAAGAAAGAAACATACCTTTAAAAGTAGTATGCACTTATCTCTGGCAAATGCTCAAAGAGGATACAGCCTAGACACATTTTGCATTCAACATGTCTGCAATCTTGGTGTCTTTTAGCTTCTTGCTGTAGGTTGCACTTTAAACCATTTAAATAGAGACAGGTAACTTGTAGGTCTAGCCATTTAGGCAGATGTGTTAGACAGCAAAAATATTTCCAGAACTGTTTCTTAAATATACCAGTGACCTGAAACAGCAGACCATTCTTTAGTGACAGTGGGCTGGGGTGAAGCTGACAGGGAATGAGAATGATAGGAAAAGTAGAAGGTAGAAAAGGTAAAAGTTGGGTTGGGGAGGTCTTTCACAAGCTATGTTGCATGTCATGTAAGCTTCTTAAGAAGAATAGCATCTCATATACTACTTCTAAGGGGGAAATGGAAGGAAATGGATGAATTTTATGAAATCAAAAGAAACTATCATATAATAGGACAGACTCAGAAGGAAGCCAATCAAACAGTGCCATAAAGGGTAACACAGTACATCTCAAGAACACTGCTGAGTAAGCCCGCCAGTGGTCTTGAGACTGATAACCATAGCTCCATGTGGGATCTGAAGCAATTCCATCATAAAAACCCTGGTCCTACACCATTACCATTTCACCCAAACATATTCCTGATTTTAGGGAAGGAGCTCTGTTTTATTGTCAATAAAAAGGCCCTTAGGGAAAACTCCCAAGGGCTAGGCCCCAGACTGTTACTAGCTCTCCCAAGAATGTTCCTCATCCTTGACTGAGGGCCTAAATAAAAGTCTCACTTGATCAGGCCAGCCCTTATCACAACAGTGTTTTTCTTTTCAAAGAGTTGTCACCTGGTCTCATATTGCCCATCTGGCAGAACTATGCTTTTCTCAGGTAGAAAACTGGAACTTTATGGCATACCAGGCCGTGAGGTTGGTTACAGGCCTGTAATGCCTCAATAAGCAGCTTGTTAGAATCTCATTCTTACAAAGTTTGAGCCTAGTTGCTTGTTGTAAATCAACAGTAGTTTCTTTGTAATGGTGTGGAGACAAATGTCTGTAAAATCCTGGTGAACAAATGTGTATCCTACTGTCCAAATCTCTAACAAGCCTGGTGAGAATACGCATATCTTTAGGATGAATTAGAGGCAGTCCTCCCTTAGCTAAATACTATTTTGTAAGACTTACTGTCTCTTAAGCATTAGTAAATCCTTTAAATCAACAATTCTACCCATCTACATCACACATTAGTAGTGAAGTGCAACCCAATGCATGAGATGCCTTTTAAAATACCCCCCAAAATTAATTCTAAATGGATCTTACATGTAAACAATAAATGCAAAGTATTGACTCTCTATATAGTACTGGAAGGTACTCTCCAAGTTTGGCATCCTGCTTTCCACAGGTGCACCAAAAGCATGTTGAAATTCAAAGATTTTTGTTTTGTTTTGTTTTTTGAGACAGGGTTTCTCTGTGTAGTTTCAGTGCCTGTCATGGATATTGCTCTGTAGACCAGGCTGGCCTAGAACTCACAGAGATCCACCTGGCTCTGCCTCCCAAGTGCTAAGATTAAAGACATGTGTCACCACTGTCCGGCTTCAAAGATGTTTTTAAGCACAGCTCCCTTCTTCCAATTCTGTGAGCAGATTCGGCCCATACAGCAGTTATTCAGAGGCATGCCCTTGCGTCCAGGGACTTTCAAGCATCACATGGGACTTCAAATGACAGTGATTCTTCAGGCAGGTTCCTACCCAGATCTGGGGAGTACCTACCTCACTAGATTCTACATCTCACCTTCTGCTCCAACCCATCTGGAGAAAGCAGACCCTCACTCACCATGTCGTAGTTTCCTAGCTCAGCCATGTTCTCTGCTCAGCTCCTTACAGGAGCACTCACAGCACACAACACAAAACCAATAGCACCAGCTCCTCTTCAAAGATAAGTCAGAAGCCAGTGGCAGCAGGAAGGAGCCTGCATCACTTTTGACTGGCAGGTCACCTGGAGGACCTGATTGGCTAGTGAGACTGAGTGACAAGAGCATATCCCATAGGGTCACAATGTGCTTAAAAACACAGCACAATGGTTCCTGTCCCTTGTACCCCAAAGACTTTTTCTAGATCAGCAGAAATATGCATATTAATAGCACTTGACCCTGGCTGCAAAAGCAGATGCTGCTCTCTTCCTGCTCTCTATAGGCACTTCCCCTTCTTCCTCCCAGACACCATGTGGCTTGTACAGACCACTATACTACATGGGATGGAGTTATTCTCTGTCACACAGGTAGAAGGGTACTGGAAAATTAACAACTAAAGAGATATTTAAAGACACACAAGGAGAGTGTTTGTTGTCTGACTTAACACTGACATCAGGTAAACTGAAGGTATTTTTTACCTGGTTGTCACAGGGACATCAGTCAATCAGGAAAGAAAAGCAGGAACTATATCACAACAAAGATAATAGGCCTTTCTTCCATCAGAAAGCTGGATGATGGCTCCACTGCTTAAGAAGCCTTATTCTTGAAATTCAGAGCAAACTGCTGGCAAATTAAATAACAATATATAGCAGCACTCATGGTAATTGAACACTTAAAGAATAATGGACCTAGGAAGAATACATTTATGTACAACACTGTTAGCCAGCACATCTTCCTCCATAGGCAGTTTAAAAAAAAATGTATTATTCAAGCTTCTCTACATGATCAGGACTAGTAAAATTAATCTCTCCATGTATGTAGAAAGTTGATTTTATAGAATGTCTTACAAGCATGTGGGATGGAAAGGAGATCATTTTAACTAGTCTGGCCTGCTGTCTGTCTCAGGGCTGTGACATCATTGCAGAGAATTTCATTTTTAAGCTTCATTTTATTTTATGTTGAAAGACCCCCGGAGGGAATCTCCCCTCAGGTGAGACCCCCGTCTCAAGGAGCACGCAGCGACCACAAATCAGATGCAACAGCACGAGGTTTATTCAAACACAGGTACCTGGGCGACAAAGCCTCTCGGAAGACTTGCGCGCCTCTGGGTTGGTGAGATGGGTTTTTATAGCAAAAAGCGCGGGTACAGAAGCAGAAAGCATTGGTCAAAGGGCTCTGATTGGATAATTCAAACAAGGCGCGAATGGTTACAGAGCTCTAATTGGACAAAGCGAGGCGCGAGTATACAAGTATAAATCCAATAGGGCGTGAACTCAGGCTCAGGGCGGTTTGTGGGTCTCCTTGGTAACCAGATATGTGTGTTGACTCAACCCCTATCTAGAATTCCTCCCGTACTGACGCCAGGTGGTCTGTCCCTGACATCCTGCTTATCTCTACACCTTTGCCTTCTAGCTGAATTCCTTCGTTCCCCTACGTGCCTCATCTCACAAGCTGGGGAATTTCCAATGGCTCTTAGGGGGTTTGCACAACAGGGCATTGATGAAGGTTTGGCTGAGAACAATCAGTGTCAATCAAAGGGTTGAGCAACATTTCTTAATAGCTATCTGGGCTGTGGTGGGGCCATTCTGTTTCCTGGAACTGTCTTTTGTTCCTTACAAACATAGTATTACTATAGGGGTGTCGGGGGGGGGGTCTTTCATTCCCCCATTTTCTTTTTAACTAAATGGAATCTTTCATTTATTGGGATGCATAAAGGTGAGGGGCCAGGGGTGGTGGTTCAGTCTCTGACTGATGGAGTCGTTGATATTGTTGAGTTAGTACCAGAGTTTGAACCACCGAAATTCTCTCCTTAATAAATTGGATGAGTCTGTTTAAAATGCAAGGGCCGAACATCAAAATAAGCACAAGAATCAGTAGGGGGCCCATGATGGTCGATATGAGGGTGGTGAGCCATGGGGACCTGTGGAACCATCCCTCGAACCATCCTTGTTGTTCTTCAAAATATCTCTGTCTCTGCTTCAACCGCTCTCTGAGTTTCGCCATGCTATCTCTGACCAAACCTGTATGATCAGCATAGAAACAACATTCTTCCTTCAGAGCGGCGCATAGTCCCCCCTCCTGTAGAAACAGGATGTCCAGTCCCCTACGATTCTGGAGTACTACCTCAGAGAGAGAGGTTAGGGACTTTTCTAAGGCACTTATAGATTCCTCCAGAGCCTGTATATCCTGGTTCATGGCGGCTTGGAGCTGCAGGAAGTTTTGAGTTTCAACTAGGGCAGTTGCTCCTGTTCCTATCCCAGCCGCAATTCCCCCCATAGTGAGACCTCCTAACATAACGGCTAAGGTCAGGGACATAGGTTCCCTCTTGGTTCGGGCAGGTCTCATCTCAAATTGAGCATAAATGTCCTCAGGCTCATGATAGGTTATCCTGGGAAACAGTTCAATTAATACACAAAAGCTGGATTCATTGCCTTGTAGTACTGACCAGGATGCACAGGGGGTGAGTCCCGTGTCGCATGCCCAGTAAGTTCCATTAGGACCAATGGAGTATCCGGTTCCCGAGGTCATAGTGGTATTACAGAGGTTACGATGGGATGGGGGAGGATTCCCCAGGCATAGTCCCTGTCCAGATACTTCTGACAGAGTCATCTTATGTTGGGTCTCTCCCAGGCATCGAGCTGGGGGGGTGTCCAGCTGGGAATGCGGGCCCTGTATTGCTACCCCTTCATAGTAGGGAGGGAGAGAGAGTAAACATAGCCAACATTCCTGAGTTCGGTCAGGCTGGGTGGCATTTAGGGTGGAATAGGCTCCTTGCAATAGACCAAAGAGTCGATCCCCTGTCCCTAGGCGGGTCCTGGCGGGGGCCGCAGTTGTTGGGGCTGCAGTTATGTTGGGAACATTCATATTGGGTGACATAGTGGGAGTGTGGAGTTGCTTACCCTGTCCCGTCTGGGATGGGGGTTTCTGATCTGAGAGGACTGTATTGGGGCCAACTGACAGGGGGGTGGTTTCTGCCTTGAGCTGAATTTTGAAGGTCAGGCCTTTGTTAAACCCTGTCATATAAAACCTGAGTCCCCAAGTATGCCCGGACTGCCATCCTCTATCCTCCTTGCCCTTTTCAGTGAAAGAGATAACAATTGGTAAGGGGACAGTTCCCTCAGTGCTGACTGTACATTTGTTGGGGCTGGAATAATTTTTAGACACCGTTATCAAGTCCCAACTAGAGCTGGGCTTCCAATAGGCCCCGCCGGTGGTCTCACATCCCCATTGTTTGCAGAAGAATTCCTCATATCCCCCACATCTATGGGCCTCCTTCCGGTTGCGGCCATCACGGGGGCAGACATAAAAGTCATAAGTGGACAAGGAACAACGGGTGTTTGCATTGATACATCCCGGTCCCCTCTGTGGGACATGGCCCCGTCCTCCCCCAGGCCTGATTGACCGGGCTGTGCGAACCGGGAAGTCAGAGTGACTCAAATGAGCAATGTCCCAAGCGTCCAAGCCCGCTATCAGCTGACAAATATCGGGAGTTAGGGGTGGCCACCAGGTGTGGGGGGCATGGTTGGCTGTGGTTGACCATATGGTCTCCCCGGTTTGGGATATAACTTGCCAAGTGAGCCTTTTAACCTGGTGAGGGGATCCTGACCCCAGGGTTGGGAGAGGGGTGAGAGTAAGGAGGAGAATCAGGCACGAGAGAGTCTTATCTTCAGTGGATTTTGAGTGCGCTGTACCTTCCATGTGGACTCCTTGGCGCTGGTCGGGTCAATCTCCTTAGCAGCCTTCACGTGGGAGGCATGGACCCAGGCAGCAATCCCGTCGACCTTGAGAGCAGTTGGTGTGGTCAGCAGGACGGTGTATGGTCCCTTCCACCGTGGTTCCAAATTTTTGGTCTGATGTCGCCGAACCCAGACGGAGTCCCCGATCTGGAAGGGATGAGGGACTATTGGGTGGTCCAGTTGCTCTCGGTAGGCCGCTGCCAGAGGTTTCCAAACTTCCTTCTGTACTAGCTGGAGGGCCTGGAGGTGTGCCTCTAAGGTAGGGCTGGTGGCGAAGGACGAAATGTCAGGATGAAGGAAATTTACAATAGGTGGGGGGGCCCCATATATAATTTCAAAGGGAGTCAAACCATAGGGTCCGGGAGTATTCCGAGCCCTGTAAAGGGCTAAAGGGAGTAGGAGCACCCAGTCTCTAGAGCCAGTTGCAAGCGTTAATTTGGTCAAAGTCTCCTTAATGGTTCTATTAGCTCGTTCTACCTGTCCTGAGCTCTGGGGCCGGTATGCACAATGAAGCTTCCAATCAATCCCCAGCAATCTGGCCACCCTCTGACTTACCTGGGAGACGAAGGCAGGCCCATTATCGGACCCCATTACCTGGGGCATCCCATATCTGGGAAAAATGTCCTCCAACAGCTTTTTGGCCACGACGTTGGCTGTTTCCTTCTTGGTGGGGAATGCTTCCATCCATCCAGAAAAGGTGTCCACAAAAACCAGGAGGTAACGGTAACCATAGAGTCCGGGCGTTACCTCTGTGAAATCTATTTCCCAATGAGTCCCAGGGCGATGGCCCCTTAGGCGGGTTCCCTTGCCTAAGTGGGCCTTTCCGGGGTTCACTTGGGCGCATGCTGGACAGCTAGAGGTCACTTGCTGGAGTATTTGGTCCTGGTTCAGTAGTATAGCCCCAGAAGCCTCGTCGGCCAGTAGGGCCTTCATTTTGCCCTTGCTTAGATGGGTCAGTGCATGAAGGAACTTGAGCATGTATTGAGTATGGGAAGTAGGCATGACTAGTTTGTCTTCTTTTGTATAAGCCTGCTTCTCAGAGTCCCATTCCGCCCCCATTTTCTTTGCTAGCTCATGGTCCTCAGAGCTGTAGGGCATAGGGCCTCTGCTAGGCGGCGGGTGACCCTGCAGGAGCATCAACAGCTGCCCTTCCTTGGGTGGTTGGGAGGCTGCGGCTCGGGCGGTTAGGTCAGCCAGCCTGTTTCCCCGAGCCACTGCTGTGTTCCCCTTCTGGTGCCCTGGACAGTGCATTATACTGAGCTGCCATGGGAGGAATAGTGCTTGTAGGAGGTCCAGAATCTCTTTTTTATTTTTGACTTCTTTACCTTCTGAAGTCAGGAGGCCCCTCTGTCTGTAGATTTCTCCATGCACATGGGCAGTGGCGAAGGCATATCTGCTGTCAGTATAGACTGTGAGTCTCTTACCTTCCGCCATCCGGAGGGCCTGGGCGAGTGCAATCAGCTCCGCTTTCTGGGCCGATGTTCCAGCCGGCAACGGCGAGGCCCAGACCACCTCAGACTCAGTGGTGACAGCTGCTCCTGCTCTTCTCATCCCTTCCTCGAGGAAGCTGCTCCCGTCCGTGAACCAGACATAGTCTGAGTCCTTCAATGGTTGATCGGTCAGGTCTGGACGGGTGCCGTGCGCTTCTGCCAGGATCTGGAGGCAATCATGCTCCCCCGAGGAGGTAGGCAGGGGTAGTAGGGTGGCCGGATTGAGGGAAACTGTGGGGCCGAAGGTCACTCGGTCGGTGTCCAGCAGTAAGGCCTGATAATGAGTCATTCTGGAATTGGAGAGCCATCTGTCTGGGGGCTGCCGGACTAAGGCTTCCACCGCATGGGAGGATAGCACAGTCATTGGCTGACCCAGAGTCAGTTTACCCGCATCCTTGAGCAGGACTGCAATAGCGGCTACCATGCGTAAGCAAGGGGGCCATCCAGTGGCTACCGGGTCCAATTTCTTGGATAGATAGGCCACCGGCCTCCTCCAGGGCCCCAGTTTTTGCACTAATACCCCTTTAGCAAAGCCTGAGTTCTCATCCACAAATAGTTCAAAGGGCTTGGTTAGATCTGGTAGGCCCAGGGCTGGTGACTCGAGCAATGCTCTTTTAATTTGTTGGAAGGCCTGTTGATGTTCTTCCTCCCATCGGAACATAATTCCCGGCTTAGTGAGAGGATACAGGGGGGCAGCCAGTTCAGCAAACCCAGGAATCCAGAGGCGGCAGTAGCCGGCCGTGCCCAAAAATTCTCTGACCTGCCGAGGGCCCTTGGGAGGGGGGATTGAGACTATCGCCTCTTTTCTGGCTTCGGTCAGCCATCTTCGCCCTCCCTCCAGGGTGTAGCCCAGATAGATAACTTTGTTCTGGCATATCTGGGCCTTTTTGGCCGAGGCCCTGTAGCCCTTTTCCCCAAGCCTGGTCAGCAGAGCCTGAGTTCCTTCCAAGCATTCGGTCCGGCTCCTGGCGGCCAAGAGGAGGTCATCTACGTACTGGAGCAGAGTCAAGGTTGGGTGTTCTACCCGGAATCCGGCTAGATCTGCATGGAGGGCCTCATCAAAGAGTGTTGGGCTATTCTTGAACCCTTGGGGGAGCCGGGTCCAGGTCAGCTGTCCTGAAAGTCCGATTTCTGGGTCCCTCCATTCAAAAGCAAACAGTAGCTGACTCTGAGGATGCAGTCTCAAGCAAAAGAAAGCATCTTTTAGATCCAGCACCGTATACCAAGTATGGGTCGGTGGGAGGGTGCTGAGGAGGTTGTAGGGGTTAGGTACTGTGGGGTGTATGTCCTCCACCCGCTTATTGACCTCCCTTAAGTCCTGGACCGGTCTGAATTCCCCCGTACCTGGTTTCTTGACGGGTAAGAGGGGAGTATTCCAGGGAGATCGGCAGGGTTTGAGCACTCCCTGGTCTATTAGCCGCCGGATGTGGGGTTTAATCCCCTCCTGCGCTTCCCGAGACATGGGGTACTGTCTGATTGAGATTGGAGTTGCGGAGGCCTTCAATGAAATGACAAGGGGCGGCTGGTCGTGCGCGAGCCCCAAGCCTCCTGTTTCTGCCCATGCCTGTGGAAACCTGTCTAGCCAGTCCTGCATCTCACCCGGTGGTTCTTCCGGGGGCTCAGGCTCAAAAAGGCGGTATTCTTCTTCCAGATTTAGGGCGAGGACTTGCAAAGGGGTTCCCCCAGGCCCCGTGACCGTGGGTCCTCTTTCACCAAAGTAAATTTGTGCTTTTAATTTGGTCAGTAGGTCCCGGCCCAGCAACGGGTGAGGGCAGTCGGGTATATGTAGGAAGGAATGGGTTACTTGCCCCGACGCCAACTGGACTTTTCTTTCAGTCGTCCACCGGTATCTCCTACTACCGGTGGCCCCCTGGACCAAAGCGGAACGGTCACTGAGGGGGCCTCCAGTGTGGGTTAGGACCGAATGTTGGGCCCCCGTATCAACTAGGAAGGTTACGGGTTGCCCCCCGATCTTGAGGGTTATCCGAGGCTCAGGGGGGGGCTCCTGGCCTGGACCCCCCTAGTCTTCCAGATTAAGGAGGTCCACAGCCTTGGGTCTGGGTCGTCGGGGTCCCTGTGGTCTCTGTGGGCACTCCCGAGCCCAATGTCCTTTTCCCTTGCAGTATGCACATTGGTCCTTCTCCAAGGGGGGTCGCCTTCGTTCTCCCATCCTAACTCCCTCTCTGCCTTGGCCCTGCAACACTACGGCGGCCAGTGTCTTGATCTCCTTGTGTCGTCTCTTGTCCCTCTCATCCTGTTTCTGCCATATCCTTTCCTCCCTTTCCTCCGGAGTCTCCCTCTTGTTAAATACTTTCTCTGCCTCCCTCAACAGATCCGAAAGATTCAATGTCGACAGTCCTTCTAACCTCTGTAACTTAGTCCTGATATCTGGGCTCGACTGGTAGATAAATGACAGGATAACTCCTGGTGCCTGCCCTGGGTCCTCTGGATCATAGGGGGTGTACATTCTATAAGCCTCTTTTAGCCTTTCTAAGAATGCGGCTGGAGTCTCCTCCTTTCCCTGGATGGTGCTTCTTACCTGGGCCAAATTAGTGGGCCGCCTGGCAGCGGCACGGAGACCCGCTAAGAGCAACTGGCGATAGAGACGTAGGTGTCCCCTACCTTCATCGGTGGTATAATCCCAATTTGGGCGCGTGAGGGGAAAAGCTATGTCAATGAGATTGGGGAGCTGGGTAGGTCTCCCATCTTCGCCAGGGACCAGCTTCCGTGCTTCCAGGAACACCCGCTGCTTCTCCTCCACAGTCAGGAGGGTCTGCAAAAGCTGTTGGCAGTCATCCCAGGTTGGCCGATGGGTCACTAGGATAGACTCAATCAAGTTGGTTAACGCCACGGGATCTTTGGAAAACGGGGGGTTAAATTGTTTCCAGTTATAGAGATCAGAGGCCGAGAATGGCCAGTACTGGAGGTGGCGGCCAGGCCCTTCTCTGAGGGGAAAGGCCTTGGATTCCAGGGGGGTGTCATCCCGGCGGACCCGAAGGCGACCGGCGATGGGTGAGGGAGCCGGGGTCCCCCCTGTGTTCCTGCTAGTTGCCATCCTCTCAGGGGCTGCTGCCCCTCCGATGGCCGGCGTCCCTGTTTCCGGTCCCGCGGCTGGCGCGGCTGGTGCCGCGCGATAAGGCGGCGGCTCAGCTGTTAGGAGGTCAATGAGGGGAGAGTCGGGGTCGGGGGGGAGGACGGAAGGCTTGAGAGCCTCTTTGCGGGGAAGTATAGGGTATAAGGAGGAGGAAGAAATCGCAGGCGGTGCGGAGGGCGGGGGAGAAGCCAAAGGGGTTGTAGAGGGACCTAGGAGGAAAGGCTTGACCCATGGAAATGGGTTTTCTACCAGGGATCTCCAGATGGCTATGTAGGGGCCCTGGTCTGGGTGCCCGTGGGGTTTGGGGGCAAAAATCTTCCCTTCAACCTGTGAAATCAAAGAGAGGTTAAAGGAGCCCTCTCGGGGCCAGCTGACATCCATCCTAACCCATTCGGCCTCGCAGAGGGTGGTCCATTTATTCTTTTTGATGATGACTCCTTCATTGTTGCCACGGCCTTTTACGTCCGACCAGCGGTCAAGAGTGAGGCTCAGGGGCGTAGCGACAGTTTGTCCCATTCTGGTGTCTAGATAAAGAAGAATTAGGCAACAAACAAGAAACAGACAAACAACAGACGTTACAACAAATCGCGCTGCGCGGCTTCGGCGCAAAACCGAAAGCAAGAATTCGGTCGGGGATTGGGAGGGTTTGCGCCCTCCGTCCCCTGCCAACACCACGTATCCCTCGGATACCTGGGAGGCCCCGAAAAACCGTGCCCCAAAGGGGACTTCAGACTCCCGTGGAACGTCTTCCAGGGTTGGTGAGCGAAGTCCGGGCTCGTCAGCCCCTTCAGCCTCACCCCGATACAGGGCACTAGGGGAGATACCCTAGTGCGGGACTCAGGCGGCCCGGCCTCACGACAAGTCTGCCTGCCTCCTCTCCCGGCACTACAATCAGGCGGCCCGGCCTCACGGCAGGCCTTGTCCGCCTCCTTTCCTGGTCCCTCCGGACGCTGCGCAGGAACAGAACTCGAACACAGAAACAGACAGCACAGAGACAAAACAGACACAGGACGGCTCGAGCTTAAACACAAATACCGAGGCCGGCCGGCTTACCTCCTGATGGTGGGTTGGTGGTCCGTGAGTAGAGGGTCTCTGGCTCCTGGCTGGCTCGCCAAATGAAAGACCCCCGGAGGGAATCTCCCCTCAGGTGAGACCCCCGTCTCAAGGAGCACGCAGCGACCACAAATCAGATGCAACAGCACGAGGTTTATTCAAACACAGGTACCTGGGCGACAAAGCCTCTCGGAAGACTTGCGCGCCTCTGGGTTGGTGAGATGGGTTTTTATAGCAAAAAGCGCGGGTACAGAAGCAGAAAGCATTGGTCAAAGGGCTCTGATTGGATAATTCAAACAAGGCGCGAATGGTTACAGAGCTCTAATTGGACAAAGCGAGGCGCGAGTATACAAGTATAAATCCAATAGGGCGTGAACTCAGGCTCAGGGCGGTTTGTGGGTCTCCTTGGTAACCAGATATGTGTGTTGACTCAACCCCTATCTAGAATTCCTCCCGTACTGACGCCAGGTGGTCTGTCCCTGACATCCTGCTTATCTCTACACCTTTGCCTTCTAGCTGAATTCCTTCGTTCCCCTACGTGCCTCATCTCACAAGCTGGGGAATTTCCAATGGCTCTTAGGGGGTTTGCACAACAGGGCATTGACGAAGGTTTGGCTGAGAACAATCAGTGTCAATCAAAGGGTTGAGCAACATTTCTTAATAGCTATCTGGGCTGTGGTGGGGCCATTCTGTTTCCTGGAACTGTCTTTTGTTCCTTACAAACATAGTATTACTATAGGGGTGTCGGGGGGGGGGTCTTTCAATGTATGTAGGAGCCTCCAGGAATCTGTGCAGAGAACTTGCAGAGGCCAGAACAGAGTTACAGGAGATGGTCAGGTATAATAGAACCTGTATCCTATGTAACAACAACTGGTGCTACTTTTAACTGTTAAGCTATATCTCCCTAGGCCACTTTTTTATTTGAAATTTATTTTCATACATTTTAATTAATATGTATTAAATCAATTTCCCTTCCATTTTCCTCTCTCCATCCCTTCCCAAATTCTTCCCTTCTAATTTCTTCATTGTTAAGTATGTGAGAATAAATATGCATGAATATATGAATAAAACCTGCTGAGTCCATTGCTGTGGGTTGTGTTTATAGGGATTTAAGGATGAACTCACTGTATTGAATATACAATTAGGGAGCTCATCCCTGCCTGAGGCTAATTCTCCCACCTGAAGGAGAATTCCACTATTTAATGAGCAATAAGTGTCTTATCCCCAAGTGATCTAGATGTTGGACAGGAAACATTATCAAGAATAGAAAATATTATCAAGAATGGTAAACTTCAGGTGGCAAATACAACAGCTAACAATTGCTGTGCCATGACCCTGAACTTCTAGAGCTTTAGGGAAGATTATGGACATTGTCCTAAGCTATTTACAGTCTCCTTTGGTTCTGTGATCCTCTCCCCACACCCCAATAACCATTCTTATTTGCATGACTTTGAAATCCAGAAATTCCTACCTCCATACTCTAAGGAGTATGGATTACAGGCCTGTGCCACTGTGCCTGGGTTAGGTGGCTTCAACTGCATTTAGTGAAGAGCTAGAATGACAGATGAGTAACAAGAGCAGTTACACTTAACTATATTCAAAAACTACTTATCTCTGTGAGCCTGAGTTTTGCCATCACCAAAATAAGGAAAGAATTCTTCCTAGGTCATTGATGAGTTATAACAGACTCAATAATAAAGAAAAATAAAATTTCTCATAGTTGGAACACAGTGAACATTAAGGCAGGAAGGCTACATTTGATAGGAACCTTCTTCTGTTACTGGAGATAGGACCAGAACCTGTGCCCTGGCTACTCTAACTAGGCAGGCTCAGCCACTCATCTTCAGTAAGCCAATTAAATGAACCAAGTTATCTTGTGAGTGATATGTCCACCTATAATGCAGGTACTCTGGATGCAAGGTGAACAGATCTCTCTGATGTCCTAAGACAGCCTAGTCTGTAGTGTGAGTTCCTGGACAGCCCGGGAGTGATAGTAATACTATTCTTTACAAAAAAGAAAAAAGTGGAAAAAGCAAATTATTAATTGTGGGGCATTTACCCACCAACCCCACAGTTCCCCTGAGTTTTCTTGAGTGAGAGTAGCAGGCAATATTAGATAGAAGGATTTAGAGTGCGGAGATAAACAGATAGAAAGTACAGGATAGACTCCAGAGGGCCCGGAACCTATTCCAACGGGCTCTGGCCGTCTCTGCCTTAAGGTACTAATAGAAACTCCAAGGGGTGGAGCAAAAGACCTCCCCCAGCAGAGCCAAGATCAGAGCATCCCAGACACCTGCACTCAGGCCTGTGGTCCAATCAGCCTTTCTATGCAGACCTGCTGGATAAAGTTACCAGGAACCTGAAAATGGGCTCCCACAATTAATAAAAATTTAATACACAATATTTATTCAAATTGACTAATTTGGAACAATAAAGGAAATACAAGCTAACTAATTCATCTTTGGTGTCCTAAGGTAGAAGGTAAAAAAAAATATTCAAAACTAAGAAATCTAAAGAAGCCATGTAATTAATTTTTTCCATCTTTAAAACACTCCCACATTTTCATCTGGAGGATTCAAATATTTTCCCACAATGAGATGCCCAGTGAAATTAGAATTTCATGGGGTCTGTGGTTTCACTAGTTGTTACCCAAAGGGAGAAATGTAAATGTCTCTTTAGAATATCCTTATTCCTACCAGGAATGTAGGTTACATGGATTGGCAGGGTGGGAACTGAGGAGCTTTAAGGCCCAAGTGAGGACCACAAAGTTGGGTCCTGCAAGAAAGTATCACTTACAGCTACATGTAGTTGTCAAAAACAGGATAGAGTGGAAGACCTGGAGTGCACTGATTTACCATAGCTAAGTAGGTACAGAGAGCACAAGAGAAGCCAGTTTGTCCTTAGGAACACCCCAAGAATTCCTCTCTGGTCATCTGATCATGGGATTTCATGATCGAAGCTCCCTCCCAAACACTTCCTCCATATTTTACAGCTCTTTGTAAAAGCCTGATTGCCCTATCTTCTAGTGACTTCTGTTTAAGTCTCAGCATCTCCTGACAATCCAGATATGATCTGGAGTCACCACCATTCAGGGCTCCTAACTAAAAGTTTTACATGCATCAAGAAAGCAGAATATCATCCCATTCAGACAAGTCAATCTTCATGCCTGCTATTTCCTCTTCTCTTATAGGAGGTATAAACTCCAGCACAGGTACATCTGACAATTGTCCCTGTAGGCTTACATTGCTCCTCTATTTTTGGCATTGGAGATAAACTCAAGTCTTGTGGCTTTGGTCCAGCAGTCTTTTTAGAATTTGTATTGCTAATTACACTCCTAAACATTTTTTTTTATTTGTCCCTCATTTTATGGAGATTTGGGTTTGGAAACTTTTTTTTTTTCCCAATGATTTAGATATTTTTATTGACCTTTAGTTCTTCAGGACCTCACTCAAAAAAGCTTTTTGAATTTGTAAACAATAAACTTTTCAGCATATTACTACTGTCCTCGGAGGTATCTCTTTTCTTCAGCTCTTCTGTACACGTGGGCTACTGGAGGCATTAGCCTGCGGTGCTTCTGGGTCCGCCTTTAAAGCAGACTCGGCAGGTTCTGGGTGTGCCCATGCACTGGACTTCACAGCATGTGCTGCATAGTTAAGGCTGGTATTTTCACTCCAATGCCAATAACCTGAGAAGGGATTATAGATCATCCCTGCCACAGTTTTAACTGGCAGACCATCTAGTTCCAGAATACTCTCTAGCTTTTCAGGTGAAACAAACTTCTCCCAAGTGTGAGTACCTTTTGGAACAATGCCCGCGATTTGTTCTGCGAAAACAAAGCCCAAGGCGTAGGACAGCAGTGTTTTGTTGACTGTAGTAATGAATAAGAAGCCACCAGGTTTTAATACTTGATAGCAGCACTGTATGAACATTTCAAGGTCGATCACATGTTCCACAACTTCAGAAGCCACAACAGCATCAAAAACTTCTGCATCCTCATTCACAGTCTCCTCCAGGGAACACACTTTGTACTGTATCCTCTTATCCAGGACCGGATCAAATGACTTATGGTGCTGTGCTATCTTAATGTTTTCAGCCACAGGATCGATTCCAGTAACTGAAGCCCCCAGTCGCCCTAGAGGTTCCGTTAATAAACCATCGCCACCGCCAACATCAAGAATCTTCATCCCAGACAAAGGCTTCCCTGGATGGTGATTAGCACTTGTTTTCAAAAGATTATCTCTAATGAAGGGCACCCTCAGGTCATTCATAGAATGAAGAGGTGCGAATGCTCCATGCTCATCCCACCACTTGTGAGGTAGGGCCCAGAAGGTTTTTACCTCCTTGCTGTCAACCGTTGTTTGTGAAGTGCTGTATAAGCTTTTCCAAGGGGACCTGTCAGTTTTTACTCTGGTCAAACAGGAAAAAGTCATGCTGTAGGATCTAACCCACATGGTCCTGTGTTCACTGAATTCCCATGGCTTAATCTGTAGATTCCTAGTGAGCTGATTTCCTGAGTTAGCCGACCATGAAGTTACACGAGGAGGCTGGGCTACTGCACTGGGACACCCAAACCCAAGCGTTCTAAAAAACGAACCCCTCGAGAGCTCAGCCTTCAACCTCTCCCTGGAAACTTCTTTAAGAACCATCTCAAAGTTAGTTTTAGAAGCCATCAACCTTGTATTTTTTTTTTTTGGATGATCAGGGTTGAGGTAAAGATGAAATCAGGACCATCCATTCACACCTTACTGCTATAATGACATGTTCATGAGGCTGAATAGATAGTTCAACACCTGAGAGCACTGGATTCCTATTCACAGGGCCTGACTTTGATTCCCGCCACCCAGAAGACAGCCACAACAATCTCTAACTACAGGCACTGGGGATCAGACCCACTCTTCTAAACTCCACTGGTACCCCCAACCTCTTGGTATACACACTGGCAAAACTTATACATCTAAATTAAACTTCATTCCTTTTGAAAATAACATACATAAAGAAAATCGTTTTTAAAATATGGTATCACATATATATCTGTCTTTTCACCATTTGTATATCTGGTATCCTAGCAGGCCCAAAGAATTAATCAGATCTCCTAGACCTAGAAATACAGATAGTTCTGAGCAATCTGATGTAGATACAAGGAATCAACCTTGGGTACTCAAGAGGAAAAAGACTATTCAGTGTACTCTCTAGCTTCCAATATGACATTAAAATGTAGGTAAATCTGCCAGATTACTCGTTCTGTCTCCTATCACTTGAGGGTGATAAAAGTCCTTGTCAAAGAATTCAATGGCTTTTCTAACTCTCTTGAATGGACTCTCTACTTTGCTTCTTATTTTTATTATTAACATAATTCTCTTGATGTGAGTACAAGTAACATAACAAATCTGATTTGTTGAAACCTGTCAAAGTCCAGTCAGATTATATAGGAAAAGTTCTATAATTTGAGATATGCCTTTCTTTTTGAATTTTTTTGAGACAGGATTCCTCAACATAGCCATGGCTGTTCTGGAAGTCACTATTTGAAACAAGCTGACCTCAAACCTCAAACTCAGAGAGATTGCACTCCCGCTGTCTCAAAAGTCCTCAGATCACAGGCATGTACCTCGAAGCCCAGCTGAGATGTGTTTTTTAAATGATCTATCTTTAAATCAGAGAATTAAAGGATAAAATAAGACTTTAAAAGAAACTATCAATGTTCTAATGAACAGTAATACCCCCTGAAATTCTGTAATAAAAATGTAAACTGGTAAATCATTTCATATATTCTCAAGAACTAGGTTATTTATTCTGTTAATTTCATCCATTTAAAAATGTTTGGCTGGGCGGTGGTGGCGCATGCCTGTAATCCTAGCACTCAGGAGGCAGAGCCAGGTAGATCTCTGTGAGTTTGAGGCCAGCCTGGGCTACAGAGCTAGTCCAGGAGAGCCTCCAAAGCTACAGAGAAACCCTGTCTCAGAAAAAAAAAAAAATGTTTGAACTATGTCTGTGTATCTATACCTGTGTCATCATGTGTATGTGGCAGTGAGAGGACAACTTAAAGGTGTCTATTATCTACTTCTCCTATGTGAGTTCTAGAGATAAAACCCAGAGAGTGATCTGGCTGCAAATGACACTTATTTAAGTTTAAAAATTATTTATGTATGTTCCAGTGTGAAAGTGTACACATGCCACAGCCAGAGTATAGAAATAAGTGAAAATTTTATGGGAGTAATTTGAGTCTTCCAGAGATTGAACTCAGGTCATTAGGCTTAGCAGCACCCAACTTTACCCACCCAAAATTTCTATGACATTAGACTGTGGTTCTGAAAAAGTGTTAGGAACAAGAGTTGAATCCTCAGAATAAACTAATACAATCGAAAGAAAAGTAAAAAGAATAAAAAAGAGATAGCAATATATTATTCCCATTTGCAAATAGGATCTATTATTCAAATTGTCCTGTTTTCCTCTATCATTAGATGACAATATGTTTACAATCTGAAAAGACAATATTTTAGTGATGTAATATTTCAAATAATTTTATTTGAGAGACAACTGTGAAAGATGTCTGTGCAAGGCTGGGACCTGACCTTGATTACCAGATGAAGATCAAAAGTAGGTCCCACAAAGTTACCTTCTGGTATCCTCATATCTGTCATGGCCTAAAAACCCATAATCACAACACACACACACACACACCAGAAATCTTTATTTTTTAATAAATGTAATTGCCATAATATTATCGGGCATCTCAGGATAATCCCCCAGAAGGCAGTACTTCAAGATGAAGTGTCAAATGGGAAATTAATGGGGGCATGAAGAAGTATGGGGACTTCAAATAATATATACATATCCATAGCACATCAAGCTATGTTGTAAAATATTGATGTGGACCACATGGTGACCATTGATGCTTGAAAATTTTACAGCATTTTAATATTTCAGACCAATCACACTTTTCCAGCATATTTTTACTTTTATTTTAAATTATTTAAATTTATTTATTTTAAATTATTAAATTATTTTAAATTATTCTCACTATTAATTTCTCATTGGGAAAATTTGTGCAGGTTTTGATAAAAGATAAAAATGTATACAGTGGTAGACTCTCTAAACAAAATGATTCTTTGGACAAAAATCCCTGCCACTGCAGAACCATCGTGTCCTTCTAATTATACCAAGAACAGGAAAGTTAAAGATTTATTAGACACACCTGATCCCAAGGATGAAATGCCTACTATTTGGATCCAGAGTTTGAGGCAATTGAGATCAAGAGTTCAGTTAATAAATACAGAGAAATTAGAATGTATGGTATAATGGGAAAATAGGAAGATATCAGGACCTTCCCTTTGGGGAGCATTATGAGGGGAACAGATCCATATAGCAAGAGTAAAATTTGTGGTATAGTGTCTGCTCACCAGAAGTCTTTAATTAAGGTCAGGTATTTTGAATAAGGATCTCCATTCCCTCAGGGGCTTGAGAAAAGTTCCCAGTTGCTAAAGCACTCATTCTCTTATCTGTGGCAGGAGGAACTTGGTCCTTTCATTAACATATGGCTGATGCCTACTGTAAAGGTCAAGGCTAGCTTCCTCAACCCATGATTTCAAGCCACACAATGTTTCACAAGCCCTTTTCTCACATGTTGAATCCTACATGTAACTATAGAGTATAAAAGGTGTCTTTTGCATAGCTTGATCTGCTTGGGAGGCACCCAGTCTGTGGGACCAGGATCTGTCCTTGGTGCATGAGCTGGCTGTTTGGAACCTTGGGCTTACACAGGGACACTTTGCTCAGTCTGGAAGGAGGGGACCGGACCTGCCTGTACTGAATCCACCAGGTTTAAATGAATCCCCAGGGGTGCCTTGATCCTGGAGGACATGGGAATGGAGGGGAGGGGCTGAGGGGAAGGTGGGGGTGGGTGCGGGAGGGGGGAGGACAGGGGAACCCATGGCTGATGTATAAAATTTAAAACACATAATAAAAAAAAAAGTGTATTTTTCTCAATGAAACACTGCTGGTAGCAATCCCAATACACCCTTAGATCAATCATGTCTGTCTCCTTCTTCTGACTCCACACATCATCATCTTTGGCACATGAAGCCCCTCTGCAAGCAGGTCTCCAACAAAATATACAATTTATTGATGTTTATCTTATATTATTACATCTTTACTAGAAAAATTAAAATGATTTGGATACACACATGGGGTATTTAATGTCTTTTTTATACTTTCTTCTAATAAGCATCTTAATACTAACAATGTTGAAACATGTTGATAAAACAGTACACATTAGGGGTACATCTTCTACCCTAGGACTTGTACTAATGAAGCTGACACATAAGGATCATGAGTTCAAATGTATCTCTGACTAATTACTGACATCCAAACCAGGAAAAATAACAAACATCTTAATGGAATTTATGAAATTATGAAAAACCAAAGCAGACATAGCAGTTTTGACTATGATGAATACAGCTGCTATGAACATAGTTGAACAAGTGTTCTTGTGGGGCTGGATGGAGTAGCAGCTTCTGGGAATATGCCCAAGAGAATATGCCCAAGAGAATATGCCCAATATAGCAGGTTCTCGATATAGATCATTTCCCAATTTTCTGACAAACCACTATATTGATTTCAAAGCTGTACAAGGCTGCACTCCCACAAGCAATGGAGGAGTGTTCCCTTTACTCCACATTTATGCTGGCATGATACATTTCTTGTGTTATTGATCTTAGACATTATGGATGTAAGCTGGCATGATACATTTCTTGTGTTATTGATCTTAGCCATTATGGATGTAAGGACTATGTGATATGAATTCACAACATGCCCCCACATATGGGCATGCCCGGCAGACCTAGACACTTCTGCCTAGTTATTTCCGGTTCAAAGTAGCCATTTCCGGGCTGGAGAGATGGCTCAGAGCACTGTCTGTTCTTCCAGAGGTCCTGAGTTCAATTCACAGCAACCACATGGTGGCTCACAACCATCTATAATGAGATCTGGCGCCCTCTTCTGTATACATAATAAATAAATCTTTTTTAAAAAAAGAAAAAGATTTATTAAAAAAAAAAAAAAAATAGCCATTTCCGGGTCAAAACATCTCGCGCGACTAGGACCCCGTGGCTTTGCATGGTTGCGTGAAGCGTGCGCACAGCCATGTGATCTACAGGCATGCATGGAGTAGCCACATGAGTTCCTGTACTCACGCGTGGCCCAACCCTTTATAAGCTGGCGCCATTTTGCACAGGTCTCTCCTTTTCTTCTTGACCACGTGTGTTTCCCACAGGCCTGTTCACGTCCATCTCTTTCTCTCCTATCTTAATAAAAACTCTTCTGTGGATTTGTCGTATTTTGGGACGTTTCCTTACAGGGTAAGAGCGCTGCCAACTAACACTATGTCCTTAATTACATCATCAGCCTGCGACATGTCCCAAAGCAGGCGGGCCCTCTGTGCGTTCCTTTTCTCTTTCCGCTCTCTTCCCTCTGCTCCGTCTCTCTGATTCTCTGGTCCTTTCTCTCTCTGTCTCTCTCTCTCTCTTCCTCTCTCCCTCTCTCCCCCCCTTCTCCTTCTCTCCCTCTCTTTCTCAAAAAAGCTCTAAAAAGGTAACTATGGCTTGTGACTCTCCTCCAGCACTCTCTTCCGTTGGCATGGCCGCTGCCCAGCGCCGCTGCCTTAAGCAATAATGAAAGCTATAAGCTATACCTTAAAATAGTTTTATTTGCACATCCTTAATGGCTTAAGATGTTGTTTACTTTAAGTATTTCTCAGCCATTTTAGATTTCTCTGTTGATAATTCGGTGTTTAGATTTATACTACATTTTTTGGATTATTTGGTTTCTTCATGTCTAGTTTGCTGAGTTCATTATCCTGAGTGTGGCAACTTATAACCACACAGACAAACTTGATTATGTACTCACTTATAAGTGGATATGAGCTTTCAAATAAAGAATAATCACAGTACAATCCACAAACCCAGAGAGGCTAAGTAACAAGGACAGCTGTACGGAGGAATGCACAGATCTTCCTAAAGAGGGGAAATAGAATTGATTATGTGGGTCGATGGGGGCAGGACCAGGAATGATCACGTAAGGGAGAGAAGAAAAGTGGGAGAGAATATAGGAAAAGTTTATTGGAATAGGGGAGATTTTAGGGGGCAATGTGGAAAACTACTGCAGTGGAAACTTCTTGGAAGCTATGAGTGTGACCAAAATAAGGTCTCCAAGTAAGTGAGAATACAAAACCTGAACTGGCCATTTTCTGTAACCACACAAGGTTTCTAGTTGTGGGACTGGGACACCAACCTAGCCACAAAATATTCAACCCACATTGGTCCTGTCTGCAGTATATGCTGGGTCAATGGCAGCTCAGAGCTTTTGTAACAGTTAAGCAATGACTAGTGTAACTTGAGGCATAGGACACGAGAAGGAGCCCATGCCCAACACTTCCTGGATGAACAGGAACTAGAAGTTGAATGGCTCAGAGAATTAGGGTAGAACCAAATATAATCAACCCAAAAGGAAAAAAAAAAGTCAATGAAATGATTCCTAACTATATTCTACTATAATCAGAGAATGGTGCCTACACAATTATCATCAGAGGAGCTTCTTCCAGCAGCTGACTGGAGCAGATGCAAAGATCCTATTGAAACACTAACTGGAGTACTGAGAACCCTGCTGAAGATGGGAGGAGGGAGGATTGTAGGAGCTGGAAGGGTCAAGGACACAAAGAGAACATAGCCCACAGAATAAACTAAGTAGGGATCATAGAGACTCACAGAGCCTGAAGCAGCAATCATGGTGCTTCCATGGGTCTGTGGCCAGTCCTATATATATATGTCATAGTTGTTTAGCTTGGAGTTTTTGTGGAACTCCTAACTATATATTTGGGGGGTGGTCTCTGACTCTTGCTTACTCTTGGGACACTTCTCCTACTGGGTTGCTTAATCCAGCCTTCACATGAGAGTTTGTTCCTAGTCTTATTGAATCTTGTTATGATGTGTTCAGTTGATATCCCTGGGATTCATACTCTTTTCTGAAGGGAAATTGAGGATCAGTGGATCTGGGTGAGTAGGAGAATGCGGTGTGGAAACTGGGAGGAGTAGAGAGGGGGAATCTAAGGTCAGGATTTATTGTATGAGAGAAGAATAAATAAAAAGAAAACAGAAATGAAAATGCATTTAGTCTAACTCAATAATTCTCATAGTATGTAACAGCGACAATACTCTACCAATGTCTTCTGATACTCAAAACAATCTCTTGACTGTGACATCTTATAAAATCAAAAAAAGAAAAAAAAATTAAACCTTTCCAACATGACAATGGCACAATATATGTACCCAATCAGAAAGAGAGGAATGTAGCAATATTACAACCTCCAATTTAGACAGACATCCCATGCTCATGAGCAGGCCACACCAGCCAGAACTACATGTAGGATACTAGCCCATGGAACTTCCCCATTCTTTCAGTTCGCACAGACACAATACTTCACCAACCTTCCAGCCACCACCGCGTAGCCATGTCCCAGCCCCTAACTAAGTGGACATCCTCTGCTCAAGTGCAGGATATACCAGCCTGAAGAACAGGTAAGTAAGCTCAGTTGAATATACACTACTGGACCAGAGGCCATGACAGCCATCAGAAATGCAGGTATGCTGTCTTGCCATGGACCTCCTCCACTCTTTCACTATTCCCCAACTCTATATCCAACCCCATTTACTTCCTTGTCACTGTGTCTCAGACTCCAATTCAGGCAGAAATGCCCTGCTGGATCAAAAAACACAATAGCTGCCAGAAGTCCATGTAGATCACCTGCCCACAGATGTTCCCCTCTCTTGTGGTACCCCCTTCACACTACTCCCTGTTCCCTCTAACCTTTTTGCCTCATTGTTGCCCCCAACTTGAATGGAAACTCCCTGAAGGAACATAAGCCAATCCTGCTACCAGATTTCCAGCTGCCAATTTGGGGCTCAAGGAACCTCTGTTTAATAGGGCATATAGACCAGAAGACCAGAGTAAATATAAACCAAGGACAAAGCACTGATACAACAAAGACAAACTGAGAAATAGGCACTTCGACCCATAATCACCCAAAACCTAGATTGATACCTAAATATCACCTTCAGAACACAATCAACAACAGCCAGGGCAACATGTCACCACCAAAGCCCAGATACCCTAGTACAGAAGGTAGCCCTGAAAATTCCAACACAGCTGAAGAACAAGCAAAATACCTAAAGACCATCTTTATGAAAATAATAGAGGTCCTTATAGAGGAAGTGAATAAATCCCTTAAAGAAAGCTAAGAAAAAACAAATAGTTGAAAGCCATGAGGAAAACCCTTCAATATCTGATAATGGGTATGGAAGCAATAAAAAAGCACAAGCTGAAGGAATTCTGGAAATGAAAGTTAGCTAAGGCAACAGGAACTACAGAGGTAAACTGTTAGGATTCTGTGCCCCTCCAGCTACATGACTGCACATGAACAGTTTGGGGTCTTGCATCTTACAACATCAGTGTGTGCTGGTGACTACACATGTGCCTTAAAAGCTGGATGCAGACCCCATCCAATCTCTCTGCCCTTTGTTCTCTGTCTGTTCTGCTCTGCTCCCTCATTCCCCCCACCACCACCTTTCTCTCTCTCCAGGCCTAGCTCTAATAATAAAATTTGCCTGTAAATGAGAGAATAGAACAAGCCACTAGATTAAACAGTGAGGCTAGGCAGTGGTGGCATACACTATAATCCTAGCACTTGGAAAGCAGAGATCTATTTTCCTCTCTGGGAGTTCAAAGCCATTCAGTATTACATGACATTGACTCAGACTAGAAGAGAAACAGTGCCAGAAACACACCTTATACCCCAGTTTTTGGGAATCACACACCTTTAATCCCAGCACTAGGAAGGAAGTAATATAGCTGGGTGGAAAAATGTATATAAGCTCTGCTCTTTTACTCTAGGGGAAGACAGGACCCTAATTTAGGAAATTTGCATTTTAGTAGAAATTCTTCCAGTCTCCCAGATGACTTTCTGTTCCTCTTCCAAGGAAAAGGGTCTTTGGGTGAACACCCCATGACACAAGGTCCAGTGCAGCCAATACATTGTCTCATGGCTGGGAAGTCCTGTAGACAAACATAGGTCACCTTCAAATAGTAACTGTTGTTAAAGCAAAAAGAGGACATGAATTAGAAAGCAATGTGGGATCAAGAAATGGCTTATAAACAGGAAAGAGACTGTGGACATGATGTAGTTATAATCTCAAAGAATTATTTTGAAAACTTTGAACAGGATTCATGGCCATGTGCTCCAGAATCTAGGGATTTGTATGAGAGCACACCAAGGATTACTCATACTTTTTCTCTCAGGCTGGACATCTTAAACCAGGAAAATCAGTCCTGTTAGTCAGAGCCACAACATTTATCAGATCTTCAATTTTGATTGAACTAATATAAGGGCAGTAATTTAGTTTCACAATAAGGTCAGTCCCTTATCCAGTTTCTTTATTGCCTTGCTCAGTGGATTGCAACACATGACCAGTTAGGACACTTATGATCACCTAAAATTGATGACCTGACTCCATATGGCTAATCTCAACAGCTGTCACATCAGGAAAGCCCTCACCCTCCTGCCTGTCTTTTCTTTCTGCTCTGGCACTGCACCACCATCAGTGTTGGTCAGTGAACTTGATCCTGGCACAGGTCTCTCTTCATTTGTAAGTGCTCAATAAAAGACAGAGATATTGGAGAATACTCATTTACTGGTCCAATTTTCCTTCTCACTGACTAGTCAAGGACCAGCTGTAAAGCTTTCTTTTATCCTCCTTTCTGCCTCTCCATTTCTGCACTGTCACATTATACCATATTCAAAGTTATTCAATGAACTCAATTTTTGCAAAGGTTCCTCTTCTTTTTTATTTCCCCAGTAAAAACCAGAGAGGTTGGGGGTCATCCATTAATTTGTCTATATTTTCTTCTCACTGCTGGTCAAGGCCCAGCCTGGAAGGAGTTGCAGTACTGTCTTCCCAGTAGTGGGTAGCGAGGCAGGATTAGATGTTCAAAGCAATTCTCAATTACGAGGCAAGCCTAAGCTACAGGAGACATTACACAGATACAAATAATCAACAGAACTTGAGAAAATGTAATGATATTATTAATGACAGAGAAACATTGGAGAAAAGAAACAAATAGAAAATAGAGTAACAATGCTTTTAAAGAAAATGAAATTTTAAAAAATGATACCAATAATTGACTTTATAAAATGATAAAAATAATTTATTCTTAAGATAAAAATCTTAACTATATTGACATTGGAAAAGAATATCCTCTACCACAGTAGAGGGAATGTCATTAATAAGAGATGGATTGACTTTTCCCATAAGTACATGTTGGCTACTGAGATCAGTAACCAAACACATAGAAAAAGTTACAGTCAAATGGCCTGTTTCTCAATCCTGTGTTGACTTAATAGTGTCAAGAAGGATTGAACACATCTGCATTGGAGTGTTTCCTAATTGGAAGTTTAATATTCTTTGCCTCAAGTTAACAATCACAAACTGTACACCCACCAATCTGGTTTGTGTTCATTCATATGACATTGATTAAAAGATGCTGGGAAATTATAAAATCACTCCTCCTACAATCAGGTCCTTTTTCATAATGGCGACTGCAGTAGTTGATTGTCTGCCCTGTTTATCCTGTAGTGTACAAAATAAAATATTCCTACTATTCTGATCTAAAGGCAGAAGTCAAGCTCCAAATCTTTTTCCTGGGACTGCAATGGAGAGTTGACTACATGACTCAAATGGACAATTTTAAAACTCTGAGGCTGGCTGGGTGGTGGTAGTGCACACCTTTAATCCCAGCACCCAGGAGGCAGAGCCAGGTGGATTTCTGTGAGTTTGAGGCCAGCCTGGTCTACATAGTGAGATCCAGGACAGGCACCAAAACTACGCAGAGAAACCCTGTCTGGAAAAACCAAAAACAAACAAACAAACAAACAAAAAAAAACCTCTGAGGTTGTACAGTCATTTAATTTAATAATGTTGAAGGTGAAATACAGAGGACAGAAAGGTCACTGCCCTGGAGAGAAACAGACTGAGATCAAGATCATCAGAATCAACACAGGAAAGCTTATCTCAGAAGCAATTTTCTAAAAGCCTGGAAACGCAGCTGTTATAGAATTAATGTGCCACAGGGAGAAATCACTCCACACACTTAAAAACACTTTAATGATACTATGCATGGCTAATGCTCAAAGAGAAGACAGCCTAGACAGATTTTTGCATTCTACATATGTAGTCATCCATAACATATTTTAGATTCATACTCAAGGTTACACTTTGAGCCATTTCAATATGGAGAGGAGACTACAAGTCTAGCCATGTAGGTAGATGGGAGAATTAAAGAGCTTAAATAGTCCCAGAATTATTTCTTAAGTACTCCAGTGACCTGATACAACAGGTCATTTTTTTGGTGACAGGGTCCTGAGGTGAGGGTGCCAGGGATGAGAAATATAGGAAAAGTAGGATGTAGACAAGGCAAAAGTTCATTTGGAAAGGTCTTGCACAAGCTATGTCACATACCAAGTAAGCTTCTTAAGAAGAACAGCATCTTGTATACTGCATTCAGTGTGTGTGGTTGGGGAGAGAATGGAAAGAAATGGATGAGTTCTATGAAGTCAGAAGAAACTATCATACAATGGGACAAATTCAGAAGGAAGTTAATCAAACAATGCTGCATAAAGCAAACACAGGGTATCCTAAGAACATTAGTAAGTTTCTGGTGGCATTGGAACGATAACCACAGATCTATGTGCTAGGAAGAATTATGAACTCAGCAACTCCTGAAGCAACCCCTCTCCACAAAGGCCCTGGGCCCAGACCCATTGCCAGATCTCCTAAGCATATTCCTGATTTTAGATAAGAAGTTCTGTTTTATTGTCAATACATCAGGCCCTCAGAGAAAGCTCCCAAGGCCTAGGCCCCAGACTGTTACTTGCTCTCCCAAGAATGATCCTTTTCCCACCTTGACTGAGGGCCTAAATGGAAGTCTGGCTTAATCAGTCAAGTCCTTAACACAACACTGTTTTACTTTTCAAATAGTTGTGACCTGGTTTTATATTGCCCATCTGACAGAAGTATGCTTTTCTCAAAAATAAACCTGAATTTTTATGGCACACCGGGCTTGAATGTTGTTTGTGACCATGTACTGTCCCCTTAAGCAGGTTGTTTAGAGGCCTGTTCTTTGATGTAGGGATGGGCCTAGCGGCTGGTTGTAAATCAGGAGTGTCTCCCTTTTTTTTGCAGTCATGTCTCCACAATCCTGGTGAAGAAATGTGTATCTAAGCATCCTAAGCTGTAACAGGCCTCATCCACATATACTTATATTTGAGTTATTTTAGAAGCAGCCCTCCTTAAAATTCTGCTTTGTGTGATTTACTCTCTCTTAAGCATTGGGAAAATCATTTATATCAGCAATTCTATTCTTCTATATCACAGGAAGTGGAGTGCTACCCAACACAAAAGATGCCATTTACAACTTCTACAAAATTAAACACAAATTGACCTTTCACCTAAATATTAAATGTGAAGTGCAGAACTTTTAGAAGATAGCAGAAAAACTAGGCCTCTCCAAATTTGGTGACCTATTTCCATGGGTGTACCAAAAGCATGTTGACCTGGACTACAAAGATGTTTCCACACACAGCTCCATGCTCCCAATGCTATGCACAGGGGCAGCTCAGGGAGGAAAGTTATTCAGAGGCAGGCACCTGGGTCCAGGTAGTTTCAAGGACCATATGGGACTTCACAGGACAATGAATCTAGCTGCAGGCTCCCACCCAGCCCCAGAGAGCACCACACCAGCTCCAGAGGCTCACTATCCACTCTTACCCATATGGGGACAACAGCATCTTACTCACAATGTGATGGCATCCCAGATAACCTATACTCTCCACCCAGTTTCCCACAGCAACACTCACAGAACAGCACAAAAATACCCTGGATCACACTCACCTACAAAGCCAAGCTTGCATCCAGGCCCCAAAAAGAGCCTGCACCAGTTCTGACTGATAGGTGAGACTGGAGGCCTTGACTGGCTAGTGAGGTCTGAGTGACAAGAAAATCACCCTTAGGGTTACATTGTGCTTAAACACATAGTGCAGTGGTTCCTGGCTCTGCCTTCCATTCCTGACCCAGACTTTTCCAGATCTGCAGAGATTTGCATTTCAGTAGCACTTGCCACTAGCTCCAATAGCTGACCCTGTTATCTTCCTGTATTTGATAGGCACTTCCCATTCTTCCTCCTGGACACAATGTGGCTACCTTGCACAGCCCATTGCATAATGTTGAGTAGAATGATTCCCCTCTCCCTCAGGTGGAAGGGTGCCCAATTAACAATTAAGAGAGTTTTTAGGACAAAAAAAGACATGTTCATTCTGTGGCTTCACAATGACGTCAGTTGAACTGAAGATACTTTTTACCTGGTTGTCCCAGGGACTTTAGATAACCAGACAGAAATGCAGGAGGCAGATCACAAACCAGAGGCATTTCTTTCCATCATTTATATAATTCATACATGTTTCCCTATGACTTAGAGGTGAGGATGTTCCTAAATGTTTCTGGTTTTATATTGTGATCATGTTCAGAAGTAGATTTGTTAACTGAGCCTGCTTACGAGAAGGGAGAATGCTATGTGAACATGTCCAATCTCACTATGTAAATTCCCCATACTTCCTTTGTTTAGGAAAACATTGGTTTGGAAATAACTCCCATGATCTCTTTGCCTCCTATAGGCAAGAAATTCTTCTCATTTCTTCCCTCTTGGCTGCTGTGATGGTTATTCTGGGGAGTAAGCTTACTACCTCTGGAATTAACCAATACACAAAGAATTAGGTACACCTGTGAGGCATTTTACTTAATTAAAGATTTTGAAATGGAAAATCCCTTCATTAATCTGGATCCTTTGAGGTAATAAGATCCACCTTTAATCTAGGTCAGACATTCTGGTGTGAGACTACTTATATAAAGGATATCAAAGAAGGAAGATCTTTCTCTTTGTCTAATTGCCCTGATGGTATCTAGGAAGGTCATTCCTTTATCATCTTTATAGCAAAGTTCTTAGTAATTCTGGTATATACTGAAGACCATCTGATACACCCAGTCTCATAGATTGAAGAACTACTGAATTCTTCAACTTTCCATTGGTAGACAGCAAATGTTGGTCTAGCTGAACCACAGCCTGTGAGACATTCTAATAAATCAACTTAATAAATACATACAGAGATAAATTCAATTAGTTCTGTTCAATCAGAGAACCTTGACAATATATTACTGCTGTGTTTTCTATTCAGCTGCCCACTGAGTAAGATGTGTCAGGAAACAATAGTGCTCATAAGGTCATTCATCCTTCCTTCACCTCTCTCTAATCCACCTATTGTGAACACTACACTTTTTGTTTCTGTTAAATTGTCAAGAGATTGAAATGAACTTAAGAAGAAAATTCACAAAACAAAGGAGTGATCATTCAGCCTTCTGATTAGAGAAAAACCTATTTTATGAGTCTGGACAAGTTCATGTACTTAAAATTTATTCCTATATATTTTATTTAAAAAATATTACACCACTTTCTCCTACTTTTTAAGCATTCTAAGTTAACAAATCCACTTCTGAACTTGATCACAATGTAAAAGCAGAGACATTTGGGGATATTCTCACCTCTAAGTCATGCAGGAACACATATGAATTATATAAATGATGGAGAGAAATGCTTCTGGCATTTACATCTTGTACCACAAGGTCTTAGTTGAAATTCAGGTAAATGATAAAGTGAAAGTAGATTGCTTAGGAGTCTATGATACCTGGCAATCATGTTTCATCTAATAAATAGATGGACCAATGCCATAATTTCCTCAAAAATAAACAAGGACAGTGAACACAATACAGAAAATATCAAAGAAAAGTCTTCTATCAGCACTGTGGTCACTGCTCTTAGGTGAATGGCTCTGCTGAGATATTTTCAACTCAGAACAAGGCTGCTTTTACCTATCTGCAGGCTCACTCAAAAGAAGGCCACAGCTACTTCCATGCAGGGCAAGAAGGAATTCATTTTCACTATGACTGGCTGCCATCTGTCTCAGGCTTGTTTCATCACTGTAGAGGATTCCATTCTTTTCATCTTTAACCTGTTTTTAATTTTAGTTATGTGGGTATTTTGCTTGAATGTATGAGTGCACAACACTACAGAGTCCAGAAGAAGGCAAGAGATGACTGGGACAGGAGTTACAACAAGGGTTATCTACAATGTAGGTTTTGGGAATCGAACATGGGTCTTCTGTTAGAATGCCCAGTGCTAATATTTGCTGAGCCATCTCTCTAGCCCTTCTTTTTACTTAAAATTTATTCCTATAGATTTTATTTAAAAGATATTACACCACTTTCTCCTTTTCTCTCTTGACTCCATCCCTTCTCAAATACTTTGCTTCCAACTTCTTTGTAAAGTATGTATGAATAAATATGCTGAAATATGTGAAAACAACCTGCTGAGTCATTTGTTGGTTTTATGTACCATTAGTGCAGGCATGAGAGAAATAAGGACTTATACATTAGTGACACCAAACAGGACTCCAACTTGTATGTCAAAGATCACTATTAAACACATGTTTGCAGATGTCCATGAATTGAAAACCAGGTTGTGTTTATTTTGAGCAGCAAATAGGGCAGCGGAGTAGTCTCATTTCCATTAAATTGATAAAATAACCTGACTCAAAGTAACTTTGGGGAAAAATATTCATATGACTCATAATTTTACGGTACAAACATATTAAATAAAACATTTCCATCCATAGTCCAGAGTCTCATATTAATCATAACAATAAACACTTCCAAATTCTTAAATCCCATGGTCTTTAAAAATACAAACATTTAAAAAAGTCTACAGTCTCCTAAATGCATATTCTGTAAAAAAAAAAAAAAAAAAGAGTAACAGCCCACTGTTTTCAAAAAGGGCAAAACAGGAGCATAGCAATCAATCACACTTAAGGAAAATAAAACAGGAAGCCAAACTCCTGTTCTTCCCTTTTTGAACAGTTTCTTGTATGACATAGTGTAAATTCTGAGACTGTTAATGATATTCTATGATCTCATTGACTAGGGAAGCTTAGTTTTTGAGGCCTTGCCATCTCTACCACACACACCTTTCCTGCAGTGCCAATACTATTCCACACCTGCATCTCTCCAGCGTATCCTATGGTTCAAAAATCTACCACAGTTTCAGGTGTCTGCTGTAAGCAGTGTCCTCTCAGGTCCTCTCTGCAGGTGTTTCAAATTGGTGACATGGTCATCAGCTCTCCATGAGCCCTTCAGTCTTGGATTGGCAGTCAAGATACCAAGGCAGAATTTCAGCAAACTCTTAAACATCTGGGCTCTAGACAGATAATAAGCAAAGGTAGTTTCTATTCCTTCAATCTACTGTATGTTGATTCTACTATTAACCTGATCAGAGTCAGAAGTCAGAGAATGATAAATGTTGGTTCTTATTACATAATCCAGTACCAAAACCATGAATTGGAATGGTGCTATCATTTCTGGAAGGGAGAAAAGTCTTATCTCAATGAACTTTATATACAAGATAATCTCTCATAAGCACACCCCAGAGAATAACATGATCTAGATAAGCCATCATAGGTGTGCTTGAAGGAGTCTTCCTTGGCTGTTCCAGATCCTTTCAAATTGAAAATCAATATTAACCATCACACAAAATTAATAAAATTTGCTGTGAAGATACAAAATTTTCCTGTTTTTAGTAATATCTCAAATACAAATGAGCCATGTTTGAGGCCAAATGATGTCAAACATTTTGAGTATGGACTTACTCCTTTTTTATATGAAGCAGCAATTATCTGAGGATTACAGGGCAGAATTATGAACCTTATGTAGAGGAAGGCACAGTGCAGAACTCTTCTGACCCATGCTCTTACCTCATTAAAACAGAATCCCATCCAAGCATCCTCAGGAACTGACCTATGATCATGTTACCAAAGAAAAAGAGAGAAGGAGATAGAAAGACACTGAGAAGAGAGAGACACAGAGAGAGACTCCCTAAGAACCCATTGAAATTGATCTTACAGAGGCACCAAAACTGTAACATGGCTTTTTATCAATTAAGTGTGGCTCTCCCTCACAAGACTAGAGTTTCCCAAATTTCTTTCTACTAATATCTGTGCTAAATCCATAATAAAAACTTCTTTTTACACAGGTGCCATCACATGTGGCAGAGGCAGATGGACTTCTTCAAGTTCCAGGCCTAGCCTATCTATGACATAATAAGTTCCAAGCCAGACAAGGTTAGAATATGAGACTGTGTTTCAAAAGAGGCTCACTCCAAAATTCTCTACTTCATAAACATTTGGGCTGTGAAAATGGTTTAACACAAAGTGCTCACCATGCAACTATCCCTTTACTTCTGCATTACAAATACAGTTTCAAGAGTGCATGCCTATAATCCAGTGTTTTTTTTTTATTTTTTTAAATTTTATAATTTAACTTAATTTTACATATCAGCCATGGATTCCCCCACCCCTCCTGCCTTACCCCCAGCCCACCCTTATTCCCATCTCCTCCAGGGCAAAGACTCCCCTGGGGATTAAGCTCAACCTGGTAGATTCAGTCCAGGCAGGTACAGTCCCCTCCTTCCAGGCTGAGCAAAGTGTCCCTGCATAAGCCCCAGGTTCCAAGCAGCCAGCTCATACACTAAAGGCAGGTCCCGGTCCCACTGCCTGGGTGCCTCCCAAACAGTTCAAGCTAATCAACTGTCTCACTTATCCAGAGGGCCTGATCCAGTTGGGGGCTCCTAAGCTACTGGTTCATAGTTCATGTGTTTCCACTAGTTTGGCTATTTGTCCCTGTGCTTTTTCTTGGCCTCAACAATTCTTGCTCATACAATCCCTCCTCTTTCTTGCCAATTGGACTCCTAGAGCTCCACCTAGGGCCTGGCCAAGGATCTTTGCATCTACTTCCCTCAGTCATTGGATGAGATTTCTAGCATGACAATTAGGGTATTTGGTTATCTGATCACCACAGTAGGTCAGTTTGGGCTTTCTCTCAACCATTGCCAGTAGTCTACAGGGGAGGTATCTTTGTAGATTTCTGGGGACCTCTCTAGCACTTTGCTTCTTCCTATTCTCATGTGGTCTTCATTTATCATGGTCTCTTATTCCTTGTTCTCCCTCTCTGTTCTTGATCCAGCTCCCCCAAGACCCAGCTATACCACTCTTGGCATAGGAATGCTCAATCATACCACAAGGGCACTTGCTCAGCTATGTTCATATCAGCATTGTTTGTAATAGCCAGAACCTGGAAACAACCTAGATGCCCTTCAACTGAAGAATGGACAAAGAAAATGTGGTACATATACACAATGGAGTACTACTCAGCAGAGAAAAACAATGACATCATGAGGTTTGCAGGCAAATGGATGGATCTAGAAAAAATCATGCTGAGTGAGACTCAGAAAGACAAACATGGTATGTACTCACTCATAGGAGGATACTAGATGTAAAACAAAGATGACTAGACTGCTACTCACAACTCCAAGGAGGCTACCTAGAAAACAGGATCCTAAGAAGACACAGGGATCACCCAATGACAGAGAAGTGGATGAGATCTACATAAACAACCAGGAAGTGAGTGGGGGTAATGAAGGACAAGGTTCAAGGGAAATCTGGTGTTTTTAAGGCAAGAAAAAAGGCAGACAGGAGAACTCTGAAAGCCTATTTACATGTGACAACAAACTGGAGACCCTGTCTCAAACATGCTGAAGGGAAAGGACCAGTACCCAAAATTGTTCTCTGATTTTTACACTGAAACTATGTCACATATGCACACCTTTCCACAAACAAATAAGCACATACATACAAACAGACATAAGTAAATAAATAATAAAATTACTATTGAATGATATGGCACAAAACTGTTATTCCAATATCTGTACAGGAAAGGCAGGCAGAGTTCTGGGAGTTTGGTGACAATCTCACCTACATTTGAAGTTTGGGGACAGCTAGAGATACATAGAGAAACCCTGTCTCCAAATAAAATACCAACTCTGATTTGTATTGACTCATCCTGAATATGTTTTCCAAAATGCACTGAAGTGTTCCAGCTTAACTGCTGCAGAGGTCCTCAGGTTAAGGACAATATCTCAAAGTCTTCTCAGGTATCAGCCATGTTTTCTGATAAATCATTCTCAAAAGGAATATAGCTGAGTATGGTATCAGAGCCAGGTAGATCTCTTTGAATTTGGTCTACATAGTGTACACACACACACACACACACACACACACACACACACACAAACATAGTTGAATATAATTTTGCTCTGTTGTTTGAGAAAAGATCCCAGTAGAAAATTCCAGCTAACCTAAAACTCACACTGTATAGTTTAATGAATAATACATATTGAAAACATGGAATATATAAAACAAATATAAAATAATATACATTGAATATATAAGACAAATTCGTCAGACGGTGACAGTGCACACCTTTAATCCTAGCCCTCGGGATGCACAGGCAGGCTGATCTCTGTGAACTCCAGGCCAGCCTGGTCTACAGAGTGAGTTGCAGGATAGCCAGGATGGTTTCACAGAGAAACACTCTCTCAAGAAACAAAAGCAAAACAAAATTAAAAAAAAAATTCCAGTAAACATTTTATTCTATACCACTGGCTCATTATTCAAAACATGACAGTTTTCTATATAAGAGGGAGCTTCCAAACAGTTGTCTAACCCTGACTTGTCTAACCACAATCTATGGGAACAGCAACAATTTAGAATATCCCCAGGCTCTGTAATTCTGATAATAGCCAATATAGCTAGATTTTTAAATACAAATAAATAATGCTTCAATACAATAGTTATGAGTTTGTTTAGCTTATAACATTTCCAGTTTTACAAAGCTTATCTATGAGGAACACCCATGTTATCTCAGTAACATTCCAAGACTCTAGCAGTATCTGAAGTCTCAGAAGGCAATGGGATTCCCTTGTAAAGCAGTTGGGCACCAGGAAGAATTTGGATGGCATTTGGACTCAATAAAGTATCTGGAGAGTGGCTTAAAAACTAAAGAATCAGAAGGCAACCTGATGGAAGGAAGGTCCTTAAAAATAGTAGGTGGATGCCCCCCTCACTTTCTCTGCATCAGGTTCTCACCTATATGACCATAGAAAGATCTTCCTGCACTGTTCCAGCATCCTGCTAATCCTAACAACTACATCAGCATCACTATGACCTCCATGTATTTGGGTTTCATCATCAGCCTTGGATGATTCTTTTTCCAGCTAGATTCAGGTCCTGGGGTTTTCCAGGAAATAGTTCCAGGACTGCAAATGATCAAGACAGGTGACACTCCATGAACACTTCCTTCAGCTTCAGAGATATTTGGGATAGGTAAGACAAAAGCTAGGTTGGTACACAGGGCCTTTTGCAGCCCCACTTTCTGGCCTCTTTGGGCCAAGCCTGCAAATCATCTACTAAACACACCCTCTCCCTGATGCAAACCCTGCAAAAATTGCTCTGCTCATCTCCTCACAAGCATAGCAATCTCCAGATGCACCTCCAGGCAAGTTCTTTACAGACACACCCATAAAACATGCTCAGGGACATTTCCCTTCTCTAGAAATGCTCTTCCAGACATTATTTTTAGCCTGACTAAGAGGACATGGAAATCCTGTCATGACCTCAGATTTGAGGAAAGAGGCTGAATGTGGAGTGATTGGCAGCTAAACTAGAGAGCTGCTTTAAAATCAACCAGTGGAGACAGCAGGGCAGCCAATCCACTACAACCACAGGGCCCTGCAAGGGGAGACCTGAACCTCCAGAGCTGCATTCATACAGGAGCTGGGAACTCAAAGCCACAGCTGATAAAGCAGACAGACCCTGAGCCCTGCAAGAAAATCTCATGTGGAAGAAAAAACATGGCCAGTAGACATACTAACATAGGAGGTTTGAGGGGATCTAATGAGACCCTCTCCCTACACCAAGTGCTACAGGAAACTAATGACTATGAAGGGGGAGAATTGTTTTTTGCATGGATGAGCTTCCTTGTTAGTTATTCAAAAAAAAAAAAGTGGTGGGCCTTGAAATCATATAAATAGAAGAAATACCAAATGGACTCAGTAGCTCATATTTATTTATGTGCATAGACACATACAATAGTAATAGCAAAAGATAAACTACCAGTTTGAGACAGAGTTAGTGGAAGCATGTAGCACATTCTCTTTTAGGCCACCAACCAGCTCCCAAATTGTGACACAGAGATTTCTTATTAGTTATGAATGCTTCCTGTCACATGGATTATGGCACAAAATGTGGATTCTGCCCTATCCAACCACGCAACACTATGCACACCTGAGAAATCTCTACAGATCTGAAACTCCCTTTGTCCCCTGGAACTAAACTTCACCAAATCATACCATTGTGGCTGGTGGTAGCAGAAAGTTAGAAGCATTCTAATTATATATTGCTGAAAGACAATTCATATCACCATCTTTCTACCAATTTCTAAACTATCTGTAATATTTATAAGACAAATCTGAAAGTGGAGTGCAAGTTCAGAACTTTTAGATACCAGACCTTCAGTTTGCCAAATTGTCTTATTACCACACACCAAAAGCTTGGCTGTCTGTGTACACTGACAGCGATATTACAAGCATCATATCCTTTCATGCCAGGGCTGCAGAGTCTTCACATATCCAGGAAATCCACACAGAGGGAAGCTCAGAGGACAAGGACAACTGCCCAGGTCACCACATGGACCAACAAAACTACAGTCTCATCAGAACTGCTCTAAACATGCTACATTCACTATGGCATGGCTTGTGGGCTTCCTTACAACTCCCTAGAGCAGAACAAGAGGAGAATCCTAGAAAGAACCTGGAAGCTGCTTCCTGCTAGTGCTTCTGATTGCTAACCAACCCAAAGTTCCTCATCAGCTAGGATCACCCAGCTGGGCTTCAGGACACTAACAGTGCTCTACTGGGTGAGCAGAGATCAAAGGACTCAGAGAGAAAAAAACCTTCTCAGGTGGGTACTTCCACACTATGGTTGGACAGAACACTACCTAGGGGATTTGGTAGTTTAGTAAAGTCCCCCAAACTCCCAGAGCACTTCCTGTTCCTCTTCCAAGGCACAGGGTCCTATGGATGCACAGTTCATTACATACTTAATGTCCAGTGCAGCCAACCTGTTGCTTCATGGCTGGGAAGTCCTGCAACCAAACACAGGTCACATTCAACAGTAACTATTGTTAAACAAAAAGAGGCCATGGATTAGAGCACAATGAAGGGTCTATGGAAGGGGTTGGAGGCAGGAAGAGATAGTGATAATAATGTAAATATAATCCCAAATAATTCTGTTAAACAGTTGAAACAGGCTTCATGGCCATGTGCTTCAGAGACTAAGGATTTGTATTAGAACACACCAAGTACTACTCACATCGTTTCTCTTAGGGTATACATCTTAAACCTGGAAAACACAGTCATGTTAGGCAGGGCCACACCATTCTGTCCAGTTTTACTACTTAGGTTCAACTGGTATAACTACTCTAATTTGGTTTCATGAAAATTCAGTTCTTTATCCAGATTCTTGGTTGCCTGGTCTGTGGACCCAAGAAATGGCCGGTCAGAACATTTATTGATCCTGTAACATTGATTACCTCAATACTCATTGCTAAGGTCAACTACTATCACTGCAGGAAAGTTTTCACCCTCTTTCTTGCTCATCCTTCTCTCTGCTGTGACTACACCTGCTTTACAGTAGGTCAGTAAACTCAATTCTTATACAAGTTCCACTTTATTTTTAAATTCACAATAAAATCTAGAGAAGTAGGTGGATACTCATTCACTGGTCTATTTTTCCTCCCCACAGACCAGTCAAGACCCAGCCTGGAAGGAGTTGCAGGACTATCTCTCCAGCACTGGGAGGCAGAGGCAAGATTAGGTGTTCAAAGCAATTTTCAATTATATTGTGTGAGGCAACCCTGAACTACAAGAGATATTGACCTTAACCAATGGTTCACAGCCTTCCTAATGCTGTGACTCTTTAATACAGTTTCTCATGATGTGGTGACACCCCAACTATAAAATTATTTTCACTGCTACTTCATAACTATATTTTTGTTACTGTTATGAATTATAATATAAATATCTGTACTTTCTGACAATCTTAGGTCAGTCTTGTGATAAGGTCATTTTATGCCACAAAGGGTGCCATGACCTCCAAGGTTGAGAAGCACTGCTAGAAACTAAAATAAATAAATACATAAACAAACAGCAGTTAAGAAAAAAATGGAATAAAATTCTTAAACTGGTAAACATAGGAAATAGAAAATGCTATCAGTAATGCATTAAAAGAAAATTAATATTAAAAATGATACCAATTATTGATGTTTAAAATAATAAAAATAAATAAAAGCATATGTACCTATACTGACTTTGAAATGAAGTAGGCACCTCCACAGTATAGTGAATATCATCAATAAGAAACTGTATGACTTTGTGCCATGTAAAATGTTAGCCACTGAGTGCTGTAAGCTGACACATGGAGTTACATCCAATGGCCTGTATCTCAATCCTCTCAGCTGACTTAACTGTGTCAACCAGAATTGAACAAATCTGCATAGGAGAGTTTGCTATTTGGAAACTGAATACTTAGTAGTTCAAGCTATTCTCCCAAAACTGTACACCAGCCAATAGTGTCTGTCTTTATTCGCATGGAAGGAATTAATACATGCAGGAAAATTACAGAGAAAGTCACTCACCTGGCCCCATCAGTCCTTCTTTTTAATGGAGACCCCTGAAGCTCACTACCTTCAACTGCAGTCTGTGATCCAGCTATTGCCTAGTCTAATGTCCCCTGCAGTGTACACCATGGCCCATCTCCCTGTCTGCAGGCCCCATCCTACCAGACAGAGGGGAAAGGAGAAAGGGGACAGGTGGCTCCACCTCCTGACTGCAGGCCCCACCCCTGTCTGTAGGCCAAGCCCACTCTTCTTCCTTTTCTGGTCTGAAGGGAGAAGCCAGCTCCACACACAAATTCTTTCCCTGTTGTGCAATGGACAGTCCACTATTGACTCAAGCTGGTAATTTTAGAACCCTGAGGTAGTGCAGATGTGTAATCCAAAAATTTAGGGTGATTAGTCGGGCGATAATAAGGGCAATGCTCTGTAGGGCTACAGATAGAGCTTAAGTCCACCTCAACATAGAGTCCATGACCCAAAACAGCTTTTCAAAATGACTAGAGATGCCCCTGTTCTAGAATTAATATACCTCCATGACATAGCAGGAATTAATGTTGGTTGTGACCCTGTAATTGTCTCTTGAGCAGCATGTTAGAAGCCAATTATTTAATGGAAGGATGGGCCTTTCTACTGGTTGTAAATCAGGGTTGTCTCTCATGTTATGGAATGCAGCTGGTTAATCTGGGGAACAAACATTTAAATCTTATCATACTAATTTCTAACCAGCATGGCTAGCATACTACTTATCTTTGGGGTATTTTAATGCAGTCATCCCTTACCTAAATTCTACTTTGTGAATTAATGTCTCCTAAGAACTCATAAGCCCTTATACCATTTCCATCACCATCAATTCTACTCTTCTACATCACATTTTAGCATTGGATGCAATTCTTCACAGGAAATACTATTTACAAGCTCCTAGAATTAATTTCAGTTGGATCCTAAACATTAATGTTAAATGTAGTTGGAGTAGGCCAATGCTGGGATGGCTATCCACTACAGTTAAATGTTCAAAGTGTAAAACTTCTGCAACATACTCAAGGAACCAGGCCTCTTTGAGTTTGGAAATTTGTTCTATAGCGACAACACATGGACTAAGGGTGCCAGTATTTCACAGTGATGTCAACAATGCCATTTCAAAGCACAGCCCAGCTCCCAAAGCTCTGCACAAATGCAGCCAGCAGAGTGAAGTTATTCAGAGGCTGCCAACCAGCCCCATGAATTGGAAAGACAATGCAGGACCATACCAAACCACAAAGATCCACACTAGAGCATGCAGGATGAATAGGGTCATGTTGGACAATTCAGGACCAAGTAGGAACATGTGGAACTATGCAGGTTACCAATTGCTCCCACCCAGAAAGGATAGGACTCAACACACTGACTCCCATGACTCAACTGACCCCTCCTCCCAGTCTGGGGATGGCAGCCGGTCCCATACCATATTCTTGTTTTCCAGCTCAACCACTATCTCCACTCAGCTCTTTGCAGCAACACTCGCAAAGCACAGCAAACAAAACTACTGGCAACAGATTCTCTTCAAAGCCAATCCAAAACTAGAAACAACTTCTGACTGACAGGCCTCCTGGAGAGCCTGATTGGCTAGTGAGGCCTAAGTGACAAGAGAACCTCCCATAGGGTTAAGCTATGCTTAAAGATACAGCACATGATTCCTGATCCTACCCAAGACCCAGACCTTTTCTGAACCAACAGAGATTTGCATTTCAATAGCAATTGCCCGTGGCTCCAACAGCAGACTCTGCTCTCTTCTGGCTCTCCACAGGCACTTCACCTTCTTCCTCCTGAACAAAATGTGGCTAGCTAACTTGAACAGCCCACTATACTATGTGGAGTGGAGTGATTCCTGTCACACAGAATATTAACAACTAAAGGGAGATTTAAGGAGACAAAAGGAGATATTAGTCCTGTGACTTCACATTGAGGTGAGGTGAACTGAATGAACCTTTTGCTTGCTTGTCACAGGGACTTCATGAAGACCACCAGGAAAGAAAAGCATGAACTAGATCACAAACAAGATAATAGCCCTTTCTCCCATCAGAAAACTGGATGATGGCTCCATTGCTTAAGGAGTTTTATTCCTGACATTTAGAGCAAAGTTTTAGCAAATGAATAATAATACAGAGTAGTCTTCAAGGAAAGTTGAATACTTAAGAGAATAATGGAGCTAGGAAGAATGTTTTTATGAACACTACTGTTAGCTAGCACATCCTCCTCAATGAGCAGGTAAAAAGAAAAGACAACTGTATTATTCAAGGTTTTATGCATGAACAGGCCTGGTAGAATGAATCTCGCCATGTGTATAAAAAGTGGATTAAATAGAATGTCTTACAAACTGTGGTCCTGGTAGTAGTCCAACAATGTCTGCCTACCAATGGAAATTTGAAGAGTCCAGTAGTTTTTCAGTTCATGAGGCTAGTTATTAGACCTGGTCTTCTTCAGTATACACCGAAACACCAAGGAAGTAGGCTCTAATGCTGGTAAAGGAATGAACTTGGTAGCCAGTGTTTAGGCAAGGAGGCAAAGAGAGACACAAAGCTCCCTCCTTCAATATAGTTTAAATATGTAGGCTGTGACCAGAGATGCAATCCAAATTAAAGATGGACCTTAAACTTCATTTGATTTTTTTTCTCTTTTTTGGTGTTTTTGAAATAGGGTTCATCTGTGTAGCCCAGAAACTCATTCTGTAGACCAGGCCAGCCTCAAACTCAGGAAAATCCAACTGCTTCTTCCTCCAAAGTGGTCAGGTTAAAGGTGTACACAGCCACCAAGCAGCTAAAGGTGGATTTCACCTCAAATGATACATATTAAAGATGGGTCATTAAGTTTAAAACATTAAAAAAAAAATCAATCATGCTGGCACGCCTTTAATCCTAGCACTCAGGAGGCAGAGGCAGGTGGATCTCTGTGAGTTCAAGGCCAGCCTGGGCTACAGAGTGAGTTCCAGGACAGGCTCCAAAGCTACACAGAGAAACCCTGTCTCGGAAAAAAAAAAATCAATCACATGTATACCCAACTCTTTGGGTTTTAGTTAATTCTAGAAGTAATCAGTTTGACTACCAAGAATAGCCATCCCAACAGCCAAGAAAGAAAAAAATGAGAAAAAATTTCTTACCTGCAGGAGGCAGGGAAAGCATGCTTTTTCTAAACAAAGGAAGTATGTGGATTTTTCTCAGGAAGTCTGTTTTACTATCCTGCTCTCATGTCATCAGGGCATCTGCATACCACTGCGTGGTCATGCAATCTCCACCTTAAAAAGTTAGATGCAGACCCCTACCTCTCTCTTTCTTTTTCCTCTCTGCTGTCTGTTTTCCCCCTCTTCCTTCCCCCACCAGACCTGCCTTCCCCCTTCTCTCCCCTCTTCTTTCTAATAAAGCCAATTCTAACTCTGGTAGCCATGGCCCGTGACTCTTCCACTGACCAACCAGCACCATTCATTCTTTCAATCTGAACATGTTCATGGAGAATTCTCTCTATTCCTAAGCAGGAGAGTAAATATATCCAATTCTGAACATGGTCACAATGTAAAAGCAGAAACATTTAGGGGTATTCTTACTGCAGTGCCAATGCAAAAATGTATATAAATTATAATAATGATGTAAAGAAAAGCCTCTGTCATGTTCATCTTTTACCACAAGATCTTAGCTAAAAATTAATAAAAGACACATTTAAAATCTCTATGCCACCTCTAAATCTTAATGTTCAATCTAAAAGATAACTGTACCAATGCCATTCTCACAGATGGAAATGATAGAGAACACAAATACAGAAACCTTCAAGGAAAAGTCACTGAACAGCACTGTACACTCTTACCTTAGATGAATGGTTGCGATGAATTATATTAACCTCAGAATGAAGCTGCTTTTGCCTCTGAGCCAGCTGACTCAGTGAAAGGCCACAGCTCCTAACATGCAAGACTGTAGGAATGTTGTTTTAACTAGCCCTAGCTGATGTCTGTCTCAGCACTGTAACATCACTGTAGAAAATTCCATTCTTCCCTTTTTCTAACTTTAAAAAAAAAAAAAATTATATGGGTGTTTTCCACACGTGTCAGTGCACAGTACTTACAGAGGTCAGAAAAAGGCAGGAGATTCCTGGAACTGTAGTTACAGTAAATGGTTAACTACCATGTGGGTTCTAGAAATGGAACCTGGGTCCTCTATAAAAAAAACCAGTGCTCTTAATTGCTGAGCCATCTCTCCAGCCCCTCTTTTTATTTAAAATTTATTTTCATAAATTGCTAATTAAAAAATGTTACAGCCCCCTTTTTCCCTTTTATCTCTTCATTCAGTCCCTTCCCAAATCCCTTCTAAATTTTTTTTTTCTTAAGTGTGGGTGAATAAGTATGCTAAAATACATGAATACCACCTGCTGCATCCATTTATGTTGGTTGTACATATATGAATAATTGGCTGACCATGTTGTATTGGACAAATAATTAAGTAGCTCTTCCCTGCCTTATTCTCTCACATCGAGGAGAATTCTACTGTTTAACCAGCACCAGGTGTCTGACCATGACTAGGCTGCCTTGGACAGGAAACATAATCAAGAATAGAAAATTTAGGATAGAAAATACCTTACCAGTTAAAAGCACTGAAGTTTCATTCAGAGCATCCAGCTTCCATTCCTAGAACATATAGAAGTGCACTACTATCTGCAACTCCAGTATCAGGGGTTCTGACATCATCTCCTGGCCTCCCTGGCCACCATAAGAAGAGAAGACTTAAATCATAAATATTATGTTTCAAGCTGTGGGTGGGAGTACATTCTTCTAGTACCGGCAATCTGAACACAGAGGCAGGAAGATCATTATGAGTTTTATAGCCTGTGGTACATGGTACACACACACACACACACACACACACACAGAGAGAGAGAGACATGTAGTAAAAGAACAAATCTTAATGGAGATTTGGAACCATACAATACCTATTAAAGTCATTTCAAGTGTCTGCCACTGGTGCCCATAGAACCATTTTCAAAAAATAAGTATGGCCAAGCATAGAAGTACATGCCATCAATTCAAGCCACTGAGAAAAACTGAACATTTGACAGTGGGCCATCACCTTACCATGTTATCTGAACTGCCAATCATGAGTTCAACGTTATCAGCACACCACGTTATATAGTAGGACATGTACAGCAGCAATCTGTTATCAAATGGAAGTGGTATTCAAGTGATTAGTCCCAAGCAGATCCTGAAGGCACAAGCAACCTACATAAAGAAGTTGCCTAAATGCCTATGGTCTCTACTCCTGTTACAATGCCTTCTGCTATCAAGCACACATCTAGAGCTTCATGTGGGGAGGGTTCCCTATGATCGGTTGACTGAGGATGAGAAGGCTAGGGCCTGGTTTACTAATGGTACTATACATCATGCAGGCACCACACAGAAGTGGACACCTGCAAGCATTACAACCCAGTTCTGGGACAACCATGAAAGAGACTAGTGAAGGGAAATCTTCAGAGTGGGCAGAAGTTCAGGCAGCACACATGGTCATCCAGTTTGTTTGGAAGGAGAAATGGCCAAATGTGCAGCTACTCACTGATTGATGAGCTGTAGCCAAAAGATTGACTCATAAAGAGCATGATTGGATAATTGGTAATAAAGACATCTTAGGAAGAAGTAAGTGAATACATCTCTCTAAATAGAGAAAGGGTGTAAAGATACTTATATCCCATGTTAATGGTCAGCAAAAGGTGACTTCAGCTGAGCAAGAGTTTAATAATAAGATAGATAGGATGACTCTTTCTGTGGACAGTCAGCCTCCTTTCCCAGCCACGAACACAGTGGCCATGGTAACAGAGATGGGGGTCTATGCAGGAGCTCAAAAACATGAACTTGCACTTGACACAACTAAGCTGGCTACTGCAGCTGCTGAGTGCCTCATCAGCAAATAGCAGAGACCAAAACTGAACCCCATATATGGCACCATTCCCAGGGGTGACCAGCCAGCAACCTAGTGGCAGGCTGACTACATTAAATCACTTTCTCTGTGGAAAGGACAACTCTGTCCTTACTGGAGTAGATACTTATTCTGATTATGAATTTGCCTTTCCTACATGTAATCCTTCTGCAAAACTACCATCAGTGGACTTACAAAATGTTTTATCCACCAACATGGTATTCCACACAGTATTTATTCTGACCAGGGAACTTACTTCACAGCCAGAGAAGCATGACAGTGGACCCACAATCATGAAATCCACTGGACTTACCATGTTTGCCAGCATCCTGAAGAAGCTGGCCTGATAGAAGGATAGAATGACTTTTGGTCTTTTGAAGAATCTGTTACAATACCAACTAGGTGGCAGCACCTGGATGGCTAGGGCAAGGTTCTCCAGAAGGCAGTATATGCTCTGAATCAACACTCAATATTTAATATCGCTTCTCCTATAGCCAGGATCCATGGTTCCACGAATCAAGGAGTGGAAAAGGAAACAGTTCCATTCATGTCACCCCTAGTGACCAACTAGGAAAATTTTTGCTTCTGTTCTCAAAACTCTAAGTTTGCTGGCCTAGAAGTTTTGGTTCCAGAGTGGGGAGTGCTCCTCACAGAAACCACAACCAACATTCCAGTGATCTGGAAACTCAGACTTCCCCCAGTCATTTGGGCTTCAAATGCCCTTAAACCAAGAGAAAAGAAAGGAATAACACCTTTAGGAGGGAAGATATATCCAGATTACAATGGGGAAATTGTACTGTCTTTCCATAATAGAAAAAAGAAGGATTATACCTGTAGTGCAGGAAATACTTTAGGCGCTATTGCGCCCTGTGATTAGTTAATGGAAAACTACAACAATCTAATCCAGGAATGATGACAAAAGGCACAGACCCATCAGGAATGAAGGTATGGGTCACTCCTCCAGGAAAAAAAAAAATCTGTTGAAGTGCTTGCAGAGGGTGGAAGGAATACAGAAGGGGTAGTAGAGAAAGATAGTTGTAAATACCATCTTAGAACCCCATGACACACATTGGACAGTACATAAGCAGAAATCATGAGCAATGTTCTGCTCTGTACATCTGTACACATTGATCTACTCAGCATCTGGAAATTCTCCCCCAGGATCCTAATTCTCAAAACAGATGTCTGTTAGAGACTGGACCTGACCTTTAGCAAACATACTTAGAACAGGTGAGCAGCCTTGAAGAAGGAGTCTTAGGACCTTAGTTAGGAACCGGGAGTGTGAACTTGGTGTGATGACCATCACCCTCATAAAATAAAACTTTTGTCACACTAGCCACACATACCTACCTTCTTGCTCGTGACATTACTCTTTCCTCACTTCCACTCCAGCATTTGCTGTCAGCTGTTTGGCAGGTCTTTGCCATTCTGACTGCAATAACCACAACTCTTTCTAAGAGACCAAAACCACAATCTATAGAAACAGCAATAATTTATAATATCAACAAGCTCCATAATTCTGATAGTAGCCAATATAACAAGAGTTTTAAATACAAAAGAGAAAATGCTTCAGAACAACAGTTATGATTTTATTTACCTTATAACACTTCCAGTTTTACCAAGGAGCTCACCTATGAGGATCACCCATGCTGTGCTGGAAACATTACAAGATTATCAATACCTGAAATCTCAGAGACAACTGGGGACCCATGGAAAGTTCTGTAAAACAGCTGGGCACCAAGAAATATTTAGAAGGAATTTGGACTCAAAGAAGGGTCTGAAGAGTGGATTAGAGGCTAAAGAATCAGAAGGTAACCTGGTAGCAGAAAAGTCCTTTAAAATGGTAGGTGGACACCTACCTCATTTTTCCTGCATCAGACTCTCACCTATATAACCATGGCAAGCTGTTCCTGGGTTATTACCTGCATTGTGATATTCCTAACATCTACAGCAGCAGCACTAAGACCTCCACCTCCCTGAGTTTTATCACCAGCCTTCGGTAATTCCTTGTTCAGCTTGATTCTGGTCCTGGACATTTGTAAGGAATAGTTCTAAGACTGAAAATGATCATGGCAGGTAACACTCAATGCCCCCTTCAGCTCCACAGTCATTTGAGATAGGCAAGACAAGAGCTAGTTCGGTGCACAAGGCCTGTGATCTTTTGCAGCCCTGCCTTCCTGTCTCTCTGGGGCCAAGCCTGCAAATCACTTACTAAACACACCATCTCCCTGTGGCAAACTCAACAGAAATTCCTCCAGTCCTCTCCTCACAAGCTCAGCAATCTCCAGATACACTCCTAGGCAAGACCCACAGAGACACACCAACACAACTTGCTCACAGACATTCCCCCTCTCTGGAAATACACCTCAAGACATTACCTTTAGCCTGACACAGATAACCTGGGAATCCTCAGTTTTTGAGGAAAGGCGCAGAATGCGGGGTGCTTGGCAGCTAAATTGGAGAGCTGCTCTATGATCAAGGCCAGTGGAGACAGCAGGACAGCCCATCCAGTGCACCCACAGAGCCCTGCAAGAGGGGACCCAAACCTCCGGATCTAGAATCATACAGGAGCTGGGAACCCAGAGTCACAGATGGCAACGTAGAGAGACCCTGAGCTCTGCAAGAAAATCTCAGGTGAAGGAGACAAAATGGCAAGTACACATACTTGGTTCAGAAGAAGGATCTAATGAAACATACAAGGTTCAGAAGAAGGATCTAATGAAACCTTCTCCCTAGACAAAGTACTCCAGGAAACTAATGACTATTAAGAGGGAAAATTATTTTTCCCAGGGATGAGCCTCCTAGTTGGTTATCCAAAACAAAGTGGCCTACACTGAAATCATATGATTAGAAGAGATGCCAAATAGACTCAGCAGCTCACATTTATGTGCATAGACATATAAGTAAGAAAAGTGAAACAACCAGTTTGAGACAGAGTAAGTGGAGGCATGTAGCATGCTTTCTTTTGGGCCACCAATCAGCTCCCAAATCATGAAACAAAGACTTCTTATTAATGATAAATGCTTCCTGCCACATGGATTATGGCCCAAGATGTAGATTCTGCACTATCCACCCACACAACACCATGCACACCTGATAAACTTCCATAGCTCAGAAACTCCTTTTGTGCCCTGGAATGAAATTTCACTGCAAAACACCATTTTGGCTGGTGGTAGCAGAAAGCTGGAAGCATTCTAATCATATATTTCTGAAAGACAATCCACATCACCATCTCTCTACCAGTTTCTAAATTATTTGTAGCATTTATAAGACAAATGTGAAAGAGGAGTTCAATGTTCACAACTTGTAGAAACCAGACATTCAGTTTTCTAATCTGTTTTCTCACTCCACACCAAAAACATGTTCATGTGTGCACATTGAACAGTGATACTCTCAGCATCATATCCTCCCATGCCAGGGCTGCAGAGTCTCCTCCTCCCCATCCACAGGAAGGCTCAGAAGACAAAGACAACTGCTGAGGCCACTATATGGACCAACAGAACCACAGTCTGGCTTGTATTCCATCCAAATTCCAGTAGAAATGACAGCTCAACAGTCCTCTGAACTCCCTAGACCCACCATTGTATAACTTGTGGTCTTCCTTATAACTCCCTACAGCAGAAGCAAAGGAGAATCCTAGAAAGAACATTCAAGCTATCTGCCACTAGGACTTCTGATTGCTAAGTTTTCCCAGAGTCCCTCATTGGCTAGGGCTATCCCGTTGGGTCTCAGAATATTAACAGCTACCCTTCTGGGTAATCAGAGATCAAATGATTCAGAAAGCACAGTTCTTTTAGCTCTGCTCTTATAGCCCAGCAAACAGGGTCCTAGTCATGAAAGTTTGTATTAAAGTAGACATTCTTCCACTCTCCTAGATCACATGCTATTCCTTGTCCAAAGCACAAAGAGCTTTTTTTTTTTTTTTTTTTTTTTACATTCTGTTATCTGGACAGGTAGGATTTGCAGGGCTGTGTACATAACAATGAGCAGCAGAGGCAGGATTGGGTGTTCAAAGCAATTCTCATTTACATAGCATGATGCAGTGATATTATAAGCACATAGTCCCCCATGCCAGGATGGCAGAGCCTCCTCCTCCCCAGAGAATCAACACTCATCAAAGCTCAGAGGACAAGGGCTACTACCCAGGTTACCACAGAAGCAACAGAAGGTCAGTCTGGCTCATGGTTCATCCCAGACCAAGCAGCTCTGAGAGCTCAGCCAACCCTTTCTTCCTGGTCTGGTGACAGTGGCCCCACACTCAGCATGGCATGGCTTGTGGAATTCCTTAAATCTCCCTACAGCAGAACAAGAAGAGAATCCTAGAAAGAATCAGTAAGCTACTTCCTATTGGTGTTACTGATTGCTAAAGATTCCCAGAGTCCCTCATTAGCTAGGACCACCTAGTTACATTTCAGAACATTAAAAGTTACCCTACTGGGTGAGCAAAGATCAAATGACTCAGAGAGCAAAACCCTCAGGTTTTTCTTTTCACACTATGTTCAGACATGATGCTAATCTGGGGATTTGGTACTTTAGTAAAATTCTCCAATCTCCCAGAGCACTTCCTGTTCCTTTTGCAAGCATATGTGTTCACACTCCATTACACACTCAATGTTCAGTGTAGCCAATTTTTTACTTCATACCTGGAAGATCCTGTAACCACACTCAGGTCACATTCAAACAGTAAATGTTGTTAAACAAGAAGAGGCCATGGGTTAGAACACAAGGAAGGGTCTATGGGAGGGGTTGGAGGCAGGAAAGAGATATTGAAAATAATGTAAACATAATCCCCAATAATTCTGTTAAAAAATTGAAACAGGCTTTATGGCCATGTGCTCCAGAGACTAGGGATTTGTATTCAAGCACACCAAGTCCTACTCATATCATTTCTCTCGGGAGTATACATCTTAAACCTGGAAAACACAGTCATGTATTAGACAGGGTCACATCATTTTATCCACTTCTGCTATTTATGTTGAACTGGTGTAACTAGTAATTTTGTTTCTCAAATATTCTGTTCTTTATCCACATTCTTGATTGATTGGTCTGGGGACCCAAGAGCTGGCCAGTGATAACATTTATTGGTCATCTAAAATTGATTCCCTCACTAACATCATCTACTGTCACAGCAGGAATGCTTTCACCCTCATTCTAGCTCATCCCTTTCTATCCTGTGACTACACCTGTTTTACAGTTGGTGAGTAAACACACTTCTTACAAAGGTCCCACTTCATTTTTACATTCACAATAAAATCTTGAGAAGTTGAAGGATATTCATTTACTAATCTATTTTTCCTTCCCACAGACTAAACAAGGCCCAGTCTAGAAGGAGTTTCAGAACTGTCTTCCCAGTAGTGAGCAGCAGAGGCAGGATTAGTTGTTCAAAGCAAGTCTCAATTTTATGGTGTGAGACAACCCTGAGCTACAAGAGACATTTCTCTAAACAAGTGATTCTCAACCTTTTGAGTGTTGTGACTCAAATAGTAATGCCCCTAACTATAAAAGTATTTTCACTGCCTCTTTATAACTATATTTTTGCTATTGTTATGAATTATCATATAAATATCTGTGGTTCCTAACCATCTTAGGCCAGTACTGTGATGCAGTCATTTGATCCCTCAAATGGAGGCATGATCAAGGTTGATAATCACTGCTCTAAACTGATATAAATAAAAAGATAAATAAACAGCACTTAAGAAAAAAAAATGGAATGAAATTCTTAAACTGAGAAACATGGAAAAATAGAAAAAAACAGCAATGCATGTAAGAAAATGAATTTTTAAAATAATATCAATAATGGATGTTTTAAAATGATAAAAAATACTTGGAAGAAAATTTATCTATACTGACTTTGAAATGGAGTAGGCACCTCCATAGTAAAGTGAATATCATTAATAAGAGATTGTATGACATTGTCCCATGTAAAATGTTAGTCACTGAGTGTATGACGCATAGACCTACAGCCATTGGCTTATGCCTCAAGCCTCCGAGCTGATGACTTAACTGTGTCAACCAGGATTGCACATATCTGCATAGAAGAGTTCGCTAATGGAAAACTGAATACTTAGCAGTTCAAGCTATCCTCTCTAAACTGTACCCACCAATACTGTCTGTCTTTATTCATATGGAAGAAATTAACACATGCAGGAAAATTACAGAGAAAGTCACTCACCATGGCCCATCAGTCCTTCTTTGTAACGAAAACCTGTGTAGTTCACTGCCTTCAAGTTCAGTCATGACCAAGCTATTGTCTAGTCTGTTTCCCCCTGCAGTGTACACAGTACACTGTCCCTCCTCTTCCACCAGTCTGAAGGGAGAAGCCATGCTCCACACACAAATCCTTTGCCTGTTCTGCAATGGACTATATGACACAAACTGGTAATTTTAGAACTTTGTGGTGCTGCACAATATATATATTATAATATATAATCCAAGATTTAGGGTTGTTAGTCAGAAGGATAACAAGGGCAATGCCCTGTGGGGCCACAGACAGGGTTCTAGTTCACCTCAAGAAACATCAGAGACCATGACTAAAAACTGATTTTCAAAAAGACTGGAGATGCTCCTGTTCTAGAATTAATATACCTTTATGGCATATCAGGATTTAATGTTGTCTGTGACCCTGTAATGGTCCCTTGAGCATCATTTGAGGCCTGTTTATAAATGGAGAGATGGGCCTTTCTGCTGATTATAAATCAGGGTTGTCTCCTTTGTTATAGGAATATAGCTGGTTAATCCTGAGGAACAAACATTTATATCTTATCAAATTTATCTCTAACAGCATACTATTTATCTTTGGGGAATTTGGGATGGAACCCTCCCTTATTTAAATGCTACTTTGTGAATTAATGTGTCCAAATAACTGGTAACACCTTGTACCATAAATGCTATTACCATTAATTCTACTTTTCTACGTCACATTTTAGCTTTGGAGTGCTACTTTACAAAGGAGATACTGTTTATGAGTTCCACAGAATTTATGTCACATGTATCCTAAATTTAAATGTCAAAAGTTCAAAGTGCAATACTTCAGGAAAATGCGAAAGATACAGAACCATGGCTATCTGAATCTGGCAAATATTTGTTGCGTAGCAACAATAGAATCACTAAGTATGGCAGCATTTCACAGTGATGTCAACAACAAGGTTATTTCAAAGCACAGTCATAGTCCCAATGCTCTACATAGATGCAGCCTTCGGAGTGAAGTTACACAAAGCCTGCCAGCTCAGGAATTGCAAAGACAGTGCAGGACCTTACAGAAACACAATGGAGCATGCAGGTTGAGCAGAACCACGCTGGATCATGAAGTACCATACAAAAACATGCAGAACTCTGCATCTGTCCACTGGCTTCCACCCAGCCAAGGGAGGACCCGCTAAACTGGCTCCGATGACTGAAATGACCACTCCTCCCAGTCTGGGGACAGCAGCTCTTCACTCACCATGTTGTGCTTTTCCAGCTTTCCAAGCTTTCTGCTCAGCTTTCTGCAGCAGCACTCACAGCACAGCACACAAAACCAACGACGCCAGCTTTTCTTCAAAGCCGAGCCTGAAGATGGTGACAGGAAGGACCCTGCACTACTTCTGACTGGCAGGTCGCCGGGAGGGCCTGATTGGCTAGTGAGACTTGAGTGACAAGAGCACCTCCCATAGGGTTACACTGTGCTTAAAGTCACAGCACAACGGTTGCCAATCTGTCGTCCACCCAGACCCAGAACTTTTCTGAATTAGCAGAAATTTGCTTTTCAATAGCACCTGCCCTTGGCTCTAATAGCACACACTGCTCTCTTCCTTCCCTCCATTGTCACTTTCCTTTCCTGCTAATGGACACAATGTGGCTAGTTAACTCATACAGCCCACTAAGTGGGGTGGAGTTACACAGGTAGAAGGGTGCCCAGAATATTAACAACTAAAGAGAGACTTAAGCACACAAAAGGAGACATCAGTTAGGTGACTTCACAATGAGATCAGGTGACTTGAATGTACTTTTTACCTGCTTTTCAGAGGGACTTGAGACAACCAGGGAAAAGAGCAGGAACCAGATCACAAAGAAGATAATAGGTCTTTCTCCCATCAGAAAGCTGGATAATGGCTCCATTGCTTCAGGAAGTTTATTTCTGAAATGCAGAGTAAACTGTTGGCAAATTAAATAATAATAATAAAGAGAAGTCTTCATGGAAAGTTGAATACTTACAGAATAATGGAGCTAGGAAGAACATGGTTATGAGCACCAATGCTAGCTAGCACATCTTCCTCAGTGGGCAGGTGAAAAAAAAATTGAACTGTATTATTCAAGGAGTGGCAGAATGAAGCTTTCTATGTATGTAGAAAGTTGATTTAATACAATGTCATACAAGCTGTTTTCCAGGTAGTCCCACAATGGCTGCTACCAATGGAAATTTGAATATTAAAGTTGTTGTTCAGTTCATGAGGCTAAATATTTTAGCTGGTCTTAAGTATACACCAAAATATAAAGAAAGTAGGCTATAATGCTGGTAAAGGAATGAACTTGGTAGCCAGTGTTAGGTCAAGGAGCTAAAGAGAGAGACAGAGCCCCTCCTTCAATATACTTTATATGTGCAGGTTGCCATAAGAGGTGTAATCCAGATTAAACGTGGATTTTAAACTTCATTTGTTTTTTTTGTTTTTTGGTGTTTTTGAGACAGGGTTTATCTGTGTAACCCCAGAACTCATTCTGTAGACCATGAGAACCTCAAACTAAGGAAAATCCAACTGTTTCTTCCTCCTGAGTGCTTGTGTTAAAGGTGTACATAGCCACCAAGCAGCTAAAATTGGATTTCACTTCAAATGATCCAAATTAAAGATGTGTCTTTTTTGTTTGTTTGTTTCTCAAGACAGGGTTTCTGTGTGTAGCATTGTGCCTTTCCTAGAACTCACCTTGTAGACCAGGCTGGCCTCAAACTTTTTTTAAAAAGAAAGGTTTTAACTTTAATATAGTAAAATTGCATACAACAAAACAATTATCAAAAAAGACAAAAAGGGGAAGTGCTGTAAATGATTAACTGATAAGTAAAGTGCTGATTGACCAGTAGCCAGGCAGGAAATATTGGCAGGACAAAGAAAAAAGAAACGGGAAAAGTAAAAGGCTGGGACAGAGAGAGTGCTGTCGGCTGCCGCCATAAAAAGATGTTAAAATACCGGTAAGCCTCGAGCCACGTGGCAACTTATAGATTAATAAAAATGGGTTAATATTAGATATAAAAACAGCTAACAAGAAGCCTGAGCCATTAGGCCAAACAGTTTAAATAATATAAGTCTCTGTGTGTTTACTCGGTTGGGTCTGAATGGCTACAGGACTGGCGGGTGAGAGGGAATTGTCCTAAATGTGGGCCAGATAAGACTAAAAAAAAAAAAAAAACCTTCAACTACACTTAGCCTTTCTGTATCTATGGATTGTACTGTGATTAACTGTGGTTACTGTGATTGTATTTTACTTAACTGCTAATATCCATTTATAAGTGAGTATACCATGTTTGTCTATGTGCTTCTAGGTGGCCTCCCTCAGGATAACAAAGAACTTAAGAAACTAGACAACACCCTGGCGGTGGTGGTGCACGCCTTTAATCCCAGCACTTGGGAGGCGGAGTCAGGCGGATCTCTATGAGTTCAAGGCCAGCGTGGGCTACCAAATGAGTTGCAGGAAAGGCACAAAGCTACACAGAGAAACCCTGTCTCTAAAAACCAAAAAAAAAAAAAAAAAAAAGAGAAAAAAAGAAACTAGACAACAAACCAAATAATCCAATTATAATGGGGTACACCTCAGAATTCTCAGTAGAGAATTCTAAGGCATCTGAGAAACATGTGAAGAAGGAAAATGCATATTAAATCTCCTTTGAGAGTTCATCTTACACCTGCCAGAATGGTTAAGATCAATAACAAAACTGACAGCTAATGCTGGCAAGGACATGGAGCAAGAAGATTCATTGCTGTCATAGGGCAAACTAGTACAGCCATTGGTAAAATCAATATGCAATCTTCAGAAAATTGGGGGTCAATCTACCTCAAGACTCAGATATACCACTCTTGGACATGATACTCCTTCATCCTACCACAAGCACACTTGCTCAACTATGGGTTTAGTAGCTATATTTGTAATAACCAGAAACTGTTATGTCTGTGAAAGATTATGTTGATTGATGATTGATGTGGGAAGGCTCCTCCACCAAGAATGTCAATATACCTAAGAAAGTGGGCCTGGGCTAGAAAAAGGAGCTGAGCACAAGACAGCAATTAGGCAAGAGCAAAAGCTAGGGAACAATCTTTTCTCGTGCTTCTCATCTTCAAATGTTAGCTTGAGTTTCTATCCTAAGCTCCAAAACTGATTAAGTGTGATCGTCTGACACAATCAGCCAAATAAACCCATTTGTTGCCTAAGATATTTTGGTGGGAGGATTTAATCACCGAAACATAAAAACAAGTTAGAACAAAAAAAAAAAATGGAGCACCAAAGGTGAATTTGTTGCTAGGTAAAACCTGGAAATGTTGCCTTTTGGAGAATTTGTGTAATATATCAAGACTTTATGTAGCAAAAACCATAGAAAGATGCACACAAAATTTAATTGCCTGTTCTTGAAGGACTGGAAAGATGTGAATATTAAGAGTAATGGCAAAAAGTAGAGACTGAGATCAAAGGATTTCAGTCATAAATAGACTCCATAAAAATTAAGGTAGAGGTCATTTATGTGATATTTTGGCTCCAAAATCTTATTCTTCCCATGCCCTGGAAATTTAGTAATGGAGAATTAAAAATTAATGGGCTAGTTTCTTAAAAGGAATATTGAATCTGTTGGATGGTTATTACTGATGACTAATTATGGTCTACAGTGGGAAAAAATGGGGCAGAAATAAATGAAAATGAAATGGTAGATTCATAGTGCAATCAAGTACTGAAACAGGAAGGAATTTTCTAGAAGTTTATCACCCTTATAGAGAAGGCCGTTGCTATGGAATGGAAGCCTAGCAAAGTGCCCTAAGGGTAAGACTCCATACTGCTAAACCTTCAATTTGTGGAAGGAGTTAGAAAAGTGATCCCTAGGCCCTGGAGACATCTCTACACAAAACCTGATGCACCTGTGGTCCAAGCATGTTAGTGTCCATTCCAATTAAGATGTCAAACTTTGCAGGATCCTCCATGCGGGGCATTTACACACACACACACACACACACACACACACACCCCAACCCCACAATTCCCCAGAGTTTTCTTGAGTACAAGCAACAGGAAATATTCGATAGAAGGATTTAGATTGGGAGATAAACAGATAGAAAATAAAGGATAGCCTTGAGAGGACCTGGAACCTATTGCAATGAGCCCTCTCTGTCTCTGCTATAAGGTATTTATAGAGATGCCAAGGGGTGGAGCAAAAGACCTCCCTCCAGCACAGTCAAGTGCAGACAACCTCAGACACCTGCACTCAGGCCTGTGGTCCAATCATCCTCTCTATGCAGACCTGCTGGGCAAAGCCACTAGGAACCTGAAAAATGGGCTCCCACAGGTCCCCCTTTTTTAATATATAAAAAATAAGTTAAGCGCTCATAGCAATCTCAGTAGCAGTTATACCTCCCAGTATGGGAGTAGAGGATGATAAAAATGGCATTTCTTTTTTGGATAGGTCCAAGGTGACTACAGCAGTCATTGGCTGAATCCAGTCCTTTCTAAATCAAAAACTCTTAAGGCAACTACAAAAAATCCCTTAGCTTCATCATCACCATTAACAGGTTAACAAATATTGCTGTATATAGTTACAATTCTCTCAATATTACAACTTAAAACAAACTCTTATTAGAACCATTTGAACTAACAAATAGTGCTATACATAGTTACAATTTCCTCAGTCTTACAACTTTAAGTCTTAATAGAACCATTTGAATTTTCTTGCTAACAGACATAGGAAAAACTTCTGATGTATACACAAACTTAAATATTTCCTTAACTTCACAAAATCAGGATGCTAATATCAATAGGTTAACATAATTTCTGCAAATATACATTCAACCTTAATTCACTCATAACTCCTTTTTCTTATACATTTTTAAACAAAATCTCGAACCTAGTTAGAAAAACCCAAACTTACACAATTCCTACTAACCCATAACCATTAATACTTTCTAAAAAGTTAGCAAAACATCCCAAAGCAGTTTCTTAATAAAACTCTTTACACTTTAAAGTAATCTCTTAGTATACCCAATTTGCATTTCTTACTAACAAAATATTAATGCACTAAAAATTTTTTTTTTGTTTTTTTTCCGAGACAGGGTTTCTCTGTGTAGCTTTGCACCTTTCCTGGAACTCACTTGGTAGCCCAGGCTGGCCTTGAACTCACAGAGATCTGCCTGCCTCTGCCCCCCAAGTGCTGGGATTGAGGACGTGTGCCACCACCGCCTGGCCAGTCTCTGCAACTTTCATTCTCAAGCCAGAAAACTTTTTTGTTACTGTAATATTTTAAACTGCACCATTTTTGCTGTTAGCTCAGGTTTTTCTGTGTTGCCTTGATTTTCCATGGATCTCAGCTGTGGATGCCTTGCTGTGCTGGTTCTGGTGTCTGTCATTCTTAGCTTCTTAGTGGCTTCTGGAGCTTTTGAAAACTGCTCAGACCACCTGCTTTTGCAGTCTTCTAGGACACTAACTTCTGTATCTCAGGTTTTTTTTAACTATATTCACTAAAAATAGATTCACAATTAACATTATACTTTTTTACAAACTCATATTCAACATATCTTACAAAGCATTTAGGCTCACATTCAAACATTTACATTTTATAAACTCACATATAATGTACTTATTTGTATACTTATTTGCTTATATCCTTAAGGAAACTCTAAGACTACCTTAGCAAATACACTTTACTTATATTCATCTTATGTTCTTATTTAAACTTACATTTACAACTAGCATCTATACTTCCTATAAGCAAATTACTACATGTCTTAGGGCTACCTTAGATTTACAACTAGCATCTTTTACTTATACTCTTGCAAGCTTATATTCTTACTTCTTAGATCTTTATTTCTTAGCATATATCTAACTTAGCAAACACCTAAAGATTTCTTAACACTTAGAAGAGATTTAACATTTTCTAAAAAGACAGAATAATTTTCTACTTTTACTCTTAATTATCATCACTATCTCTATTAAAAGGGTTCTCTTAACTAGACAGAGTACACAAATCATTTCTAAAGTTCAGAGCTTACAGACAGGTTTGATATTCTAAAAGTTCTTGATGGATTGAAATTAATGTAATTCTTTTTTTTTAAGATTTATTTATTTATTATGTATACAGAGTTCTGCCTGCATGTCTGCCTGCAGGCCAGAGGAGGGCACCAGATGTCATTACAGATGGTTGTGAGCCACCATGTGGTTGCTGGGAAATGAACTCAGGACCTCTGGAAGAGCAGCCAGTGCTCTTAACCTCTGAGCCATCTCTCCAGCCCCCTAAATTAATGTAATTCTTTAATAGCTCTTTCTTAACTCTGGGATTTAGTGAATGTTGTTAAACAGTACTTTATACATTTCAGATCTTTTACAAAGACTCTATTAAGAGCTATCTCCATTTACAGTAAACCCAAAAAGAAAGAAAGGAGAAGAAAAGAAAAACTTTGTAAGGAATATTCTGTTTCTGAATTGCTTAGCTAGTCATTCCATAACAAATCAATTTTCCATCAGAAGATAGTTTTCTAAATTGGAGTGAGGTTACAGACCTGCAGCTGTCAACATGTCTAAAAACATTGCTGAAACTTAGTTACAATTGTCTCAAACTCCTAAGCAGTCTGGAAGCCTCTTTATTCTCCTACTATCCCCAGACTTCAAGATGGAACCTTAATATCAAGAACTTTGTTTTAGCTGCTTTTTATACTCAAACTCTGTTACAATTTTCCCCTTCTTAAATTTTGAAAGCTGTATTTGCCTTGAGTTCTTTAACAATGCTGATGTTACTGATAGATTTTTATTAGTCCAATATTTTCACCAAAACTGCTACTATTCAAAGAAGTCAAGAACACAGGTGTTCTTTCATGAAACATATCATTAACTTAGAGGAAAAGCATTTTCAGGATTTAGTATTTTCACTTCATTAGCTTTAACTCCTGATGTTATCAGCTATGATATTTAGCACTGATTTCTTATAAGGAACTTTCAAGTGTGAAGAAACTCTTTTGTAAGACAGCTATACGTTCTGAAGTTTTGTTCCATCTATAGAGCAGCCATTTCTTTTTGAATGCCTGTTTCCTTGTCTCCTTATTAGATTTGCAAAGGAATTACTCATTGCAGGCTGTTTGTTCAAAAGGCAAAAATCTTTTTTAAATTTTGCTTAAGTTTCTTCATATCTTAAACTAAAATGTTCATATCTTAAACTTAAATGTTCAGTGTATAAACTGCTTTTTCTTGTTTTAAGGATTTTAAGGCTTCTCGATAAATGGTTTCTAGTTAGAGGCTGTCCCTTTACCCAAATTCATCACTTCAGGATGAGGGTGAAATTCCTATTGAACTACTGTAATGCTCTTAGCAAGAAAACATTTGCACAGCTATTAGGAAAAATAAGGAATTTTCTGCAAAGGTCCCAAAAAAAGGCAAATCTCCGTATCCTTTCAACTTTTCATTGGAACTGACATTCAGACTCTGAGATGATTTTCCCTTTTTAAAAAAAAAGCTGTGCTTTAAGTTTACTATAGATGTCTTTTTGAGCTGAAAAGTTTTTTCTGGCAATGACCCCATCTTTAGCAGAAAAACTACATTTCCCAGAATTAATTTTTCTCCATCAGCTCACTGTCACAACCTAGCTTATGGACTTCATTTCCCATAGTTCTTTTCTGGTTCAGGAGTCAACTGCTGGTTCTTTTTTACTGGGCTTACTTTCAAAATTTTTTGCTTTTGCAACAAGAAGATTTGAACCAAGCGTTTTGCATTTTCAATGATGGGATATTGGGAGATATCTGCTCTCTGCTCAGCTGTCTTCAACAGGTGTCTCTCCTTCATTTGACACTGGCCCCAAATCAGAACTGCTCTTGCATTTGAGGTGGGCATTTCTGATAGCAACTTTCCTCAAGGCTTGTGTTTGCCTTAGGCAGTCAGTGTAAAAAAAAAGGATTTACAACAGAGCCTTTCCATAGCTCTTTCAGAGAGATCTTCTCCCACTGATCTTTATCTCATTTTGCTTTTTCCTCCCCTTACCCTAGATGCAGAGCTTCAGAGATCTCAGGCTGCTGCTCTGCTTCTCTGTTAGCTGCCTTTGGAGATAGGGGCTTTTCCCCCAAAATCTGTTTCAAACTCTAGCAACTTTCTCAGGTCATAAAATTTCTGGGGAAGAATATGTCCCTTCTCTGTTTTTTTCTTCAGAGAGTCTTCCTCTCCAGCAGTTCCCAGTTTGGTCTCAGTTTAGTTCCTCTGCCCCAGAAACAGTTTCCCAATGCCACAGTGGCAGCTTTTCCTGCTACTGAAGGTAGGGGCTTTTTGTCTGTCTCTCTTTTCAGGGTATGTGTGGCTTGTATACAGATTGAAAATCAAGCTGCTGCTTTTTTAACAAGAGAGGTTTATGCCATCTCTAAGCTAAATCAGGCCTTCACCTGGCCCAATTCCCCAGTGGATTGCATTTGTTTGTTTGTGCACTCAAGGACAGAGTTTATGCCAGAGGCAATCATTCCCTAGGGCTACACTCTCTCATCTCACCAGGAATGAGGTGAAACAAAGCTTTTCTTCCTTCTTCTTCTTCTTCTTCTTCTTCTTCTTCTTCTTCTTCTTCTTCTTCTTCTTCTTCTTCTTCTTCTTCTTCTTCTCCTTCTTCTCCTTCTTCTCCTTCTTCTCCTTCTTCTCCTTCTCCTCCTCCTCCTCCTCCTCCTCCTCCTCCTCCTCCTCCTCCTCCTCCTCCTTCTCCTTCTTCTTCTACAAGGAGTGTTTTGTTTTGTTTTTTAAGATTTATTTATTTATTATGTATACAGCATGTATGACTGCAGGCCAGAAGAGGTCACCAGATCTCATTACACATGGTGGTTGTGAGCCACCATGTGGTTCCTGGGAATTGAACTCAGGACTTCTAGAAGAGCAGTCATTGCTCTTAACCTCTGAGCCATCTCTCCAGCCCCAAAGCTTTTCTTATAAAGATGCTTTCTGATTGAAAACAAAACAAAACAAAACAAAACAAAACAAAACAAAACAAAACAAAACCACCCCCAAACTTTACTCCTGGATAGTTCTGCCCTAGTTGGGCTCTTTCCCCAGAGAGTGTTCCTGACTAGGCAGACCAACTACAGATGCAGTTCAGGTTTATTGCTTTTTCCAAAAAGGTCTTCTCTGATAGGAAAGCTTTTCTCAGAAAGATTTCTTTTGAAAGCTGTGGACACTGTGTAGTCCCACTTAACAACACGGGACTTGCAGGACAACTGTGATGTTCCCACCGGTTTTAGCTTTGTGTGTTCATTAGCAGTTTTTCCCAGGAGCCCTGCACCTTCCTTCCTCATGTCTAGTATCCCCAGAATGCACTCAAACTGGGAGGTCCTGGATTTTTCTGGCTTGAAAGACATAATTTAGGGAGGTTTTGCTGTCTTAAGAGGTTTGTTGTTTTCCTTTAGAGCTAACCACAGGTGTCCCCATACTGATATCTTCATGTGATTCTAATTTTTGTCCTTCTGAGAGAGTTCTGAAAGGCTTTGGTTTTTAAGTTTTTTTAAGAGAGCTTTTAGTTTGAGAAAGATTAAGGCTTTGTAGAGATCCCCCCCCTAATTTTCCAAGAAAAGCTTTTTAGTTTAAGAGAAAGATTTTTTTTTTTTTTTCCCAAGAGAGAAAGACCAACTTTTCTCAAAATTTTTGCACTTAAACTTTTTGGCTTCTTACACAGGCACTTTTGCCTCAGGGAGAAATCACTCACCCCTGCCCCTTGGCTTTAGCATTTTAGCTGTCCCCAGGCCAAAAGCTTTCATAGGAAACTTTTTTCTTCCTGATAAGCTCAGAGAAGAGCTTTTTTACTACCTGTAAAGCTCAAGGAAATAATTTTTCCCCCAGTTTGGGTTCATAGCACCCAAAGTTAGAAAATTGAAGAGTTTTTCTGTCTAGTTGCCTTAAATTTTTTCTACACAATCATATACTTACAACTATATTACTACACTATAACATATTTTTCACAGATAGAAATTAAGAAAGAGATAGAAGACAGAAATTTTGATAGAAGAGATTTTTGCACTGCAGCATTGGACATCCTTCCAGTCCATTTTTTCCTTTTCTCTCAAGGATAAAAACCCCTTCCCCTCATTAATATTCATATTCCATTACAATACCAGACTTGTCCCTTTTTTTCCACTGGCAGGGCCTGACAATGCACTTTAGCCAAAAACTCTATAATAAAATTATTATTTTCCTTTGTCTTTAGTTCCTATTACTTTGCCTTTAGTCCCTGTTCATTTGTCTTTAGTCCCCCACCACCATTTTTTTCCTTTATCCCTGTTCATGGCCCCATTCTGCAGGGTGTTTACCCACCAACTGATATGAAGTCACAACATGCCCACACGGTTGGGCATGCCTGGCGGACCTAGACACTTCCGCCTAGTTATGTCTGGTTAAAAATAGCCATTTCTGGGTCATAACATCTCGCGTGACTAGGACTCTGTGGCTTTGCATGGTTGCGTAAAGCGTGTTCGAGCAGCCATGTGATCTACGCGCATGCATGGAGTAGCCACATGAGTTCCTGTACGCATGTGCGGCCCACCCTTTATAAGCTGGTGCCATTTTTGCACCGGTCTCTCACTTTCCTCATGACCATGTGTGTTTCCCACAGGCCTGTTCATGTCTGTCTCTTTCTCTCCTATCTTAATAAAAACTCTTCTGTGGATTTGTCGTGTTTTGGGACGTTTCCTCGCAGGGTAAGAGTGCCAAATAACTAACACCAACTCCACAATTCCCCAGAGTTTTCTTGAGTGGGAGCAGAAGGAAATATTAGATAGAAGGATTTAGATTGTGGAGATAAACAGATAGAAAATAAAGGATAGCCCCAAGAGGGCCTGGAACTTATTTCAAAGAACCCTCTTCGTCTCTGCCCTAAGGAATTTATAGAAATGTAAAGGAGTAGGCAAAAGACCTACCCCTAGCACAGCCAAGTGCAGACAATCTCAGACACCTGCACTCAGGCCTATGGTCCAATCATCCTCTCTATGCAGACCTGCTGGATAAAGCCACTAGGAACCTGAAAATGGCCTCCCATACCTCCATCATGTGCTGGTCCTGGGAACAAAAAAAGTTTCAAAATCTAAGGTCATAAATTCTTAGTTTGTGGTTACAGTTCAGCTTTGTTACAGGCATCTATGTTCGGCAAATTCAGAAATCCAGTGAGGAGACTGTGAGAGTTTATTACGTGAAGCTGTGAGGATTGAAGCCTGATGTTGGTTGTTTCTCTTTTTTAATCTTTGCTCTTTTGGGGGCCTATCACCCAGCTCTCAAAAATCACACACAGAGGCTCATTTATTATTATTTTTTTTCAATTTTTTGATACAGGGTTTCTCTGTGTAACATTGCGCCTTTCCTGGAACTCACTTGGTAACCCAGGCTGGCCTCAAACTCACAGAGATCCACCTGGCTCTGCCTCATGAGTGCTGGGATTAAAGGCATGTACCACCACCGCCCGGCTAAATTTGTGTACATAGTTTTTAACTTTCATGCATGCCTATGCGAGGGTGTTGAGTCTCCTGGAACTGGAATCACAGACAGCTGTGAGCTGCCATGTGTGTGCTGGAGAGATGGCTTAGTGCTTAAGAGCACTGGTTGCTCTTCCAGAGGACCTAGGTTCAATTCCCAGCACCCACATGGCAGCTCATAACTGCCTGTAACTCCTGTTTCAGGGGATCCAACACCCTCACACAGACATAGATGCAGGCAAAACACCAATACACATAAAATACAAATATAAATAAGGTTTATTTTTCGTTATAAATGCCCAGCATTAGCTTGGCTTATTTCTAGCCAGCTTTTCTTAACTTAAATTATCCCATCTACCTTTTGCCTCTGGGCTTTTATCTTCCTCTTTTCTGCATACCTTTCTTTACTTCTTATTCTCTGGCTTGCTGTGCAGCTGGTTGGCTTCTGGTGTCCTCTCCTTTTCTTGCTCCTTCTTCCTTTTTTCCTCCCAGATTTCTCCTCCCATTTATTCTCTCTGCATGTCAGCTCTGCCTAATAGAATAGTCCCTTAATTAATTTGGTTTTTCTCCTGTCCCATGTCAGAAGATGGCTCTTTCTTCTGGTATGATAGAGGGAGTTTGCATTTTCCTTTTAACAACATGCTTGAGTTTAAAGAAGGAAAGAGCCGTTCTCCAACTCTTCTTGCAGAGAGGAAAGACAGAGCAGCAGTGAAGGGTTAGGTTTTCAGCTCTCAGGTATTGCTCTGACCTCTTGGATTTTAACTCTGCAATTGGCTCTGTGTTTCTTATTTAACAAGACGGTTACATCTACACCTGCCTATACTTTCCTGCCAAGACATTGGATAGTCTACTCTTTAGTAGACCATCAGATCGGGTGTTTTAGACAGGCAAAGTAACAAAGCTTCATATAGTTGAACAAATGCAACATGAAAGAATGCAGCATTTCTTTAAAAAAAAAAAAAGATTTATTTATTTATTATGTACACAGTATTCTGCCTGCCCATGTCCCTACAGACCAGAAGAGGGCACCAGATCTCATTACAAGTGGTTGCTGGGAATTGAACTCAGCACCTCTGGAAGAGAGGTCAGTGCTCTTAACCACTGAGCCATCTTTCCAGCCTGCAACATTTCTTTGTATAACTCAAATAATTGTTCCACAACATAGGCAAATATAACATATTTTAAAATAATATTCCACAATAGCATGGGTTTCCATTTAAGATGACAAAATGTTGAGATACCTAAGCTATGAGACATCTTCCAAAGAAAACTAGCTGCATATAGGAAGTGGATGTAACCAAAGAAAGAGATGTATGAGAAGTTTCAGGGATAGGGCCATTTAAGCACTTTAAAACTAAAGCACCATGCATTTGAGACAGAGATACATTTTGTCCTGCTGTGCTTCAGTCTTACCTTGGTCCAATCTTCCCTCACTGGGTCTCCATTTCTCTGTATTGGAATGTGAATGGTATTCTGTGCCATTATATGTTGGAAAGATGTAGCTCATTTTCTGATTGTACAAAATGTCACTGTCAAGAATGTCAGAAGAGACTTTGGACATTTGAACAGTACAGGGGCTATTGCAAATTATAAGGGTCATTGAAGTGACCAAATGCATTTTAATTTTAGATGATCATGAGACTATAATTACCTGGGTCAGAATGTAGTTGATTGAATGGAACATCCTACCAAATAGGATGATGTATTTAAATGTGTGTCTCTCCTTGGTGACTTTCTTTCAATCACTTGTGAAACTTCTAGCAGGAGGAGCCTTTCTGGATGAAATTACTCACTGGTGGTATGATATGCATCTCTATATTCTCAATTAATCTCCTATTCTTTGCATTCCTTTATTGATGTCTGGCAAGGACTAAAATGTTCAAAGTCCACAAGACATTCTTGTAGGGATCACAATAGCATCCATCTAATAGATGTTAAATTTGACATCTATACTTGGTCTCCAGAATGATGAGCCCACCATAATATTTCACACTCTTTCATTCCTGTTTCATCTGCAAAAAGTCAGCATGATGCCCTTTCCATGTGGCTTCTGGATAGGAACAGAGAGGTATTTAGTATCATTTAGAGGGTTAAACAATCATGGGCTTGTCTTCCTTGGCTGTGTGCAGGTACTCAGTGAGCCAAGATCTGATTTCTCACATCTGGGCAATATCTTTTTGTGAAGAAAATATCAGTGATATTGGTTATCTAAATCATATCTCATGTAGAGTGAGATCCCTTGGGTTGTTACCAATTCTCTTAGTCTTTGGTTAAACATTCCTGCTGAGTACTGAAGACCATGCATGTGGCCAAAACTAGTTTTTCTTTCTGTGTTGTCAAGACCAGTTGAACAAGTAGGCTTAAGGGTTGCTTGGGTTTGAGAAGAATCTCAGACTATTCTAGCCTTTTGTTTATCAGTTGTCCATCAACATGAGGATAAATCAAAGGCATTGTTTTATGTCCTGTGTCATCTTTTGAAGTCTTGATTAAATCTTTCCCACATTTATCCTCATTTTGTAGACTAGACAATGTTTCAAATTTATCCATAATCCTAAAATTTTCTTTGTGTCCCCATAAGATACAGCGCCCCCCTCCAGCAGGAAGTAGTAAGAGAAACTACGCCCATTTTCCCAAAACTATCAAGCTGGCTTTGGAGATGGAATTGGCTCACTCCTTCTCTAAACCCAGACATATTGTTAAAAGAAAAGGTTAAGAGTTTCTTGTGTCCCATATCAGAAGAGCCCTCTGGTGTGGGACAGAGAAAAACCAATATTTTTATTTAAATCAGGTTGGTTATAAATGTGATCTCTTTCTAAAGAAGAAAAGGGGATATGATATAGATATAATAGGATGAAAGGGTAGATTAAGGAACTTACTTCTAAAGAGCAACAACTTGTTTAAAATGTTTTACATTGGTATAGACTTGATGCAAACTTAAAGTTAATTTTGTTATACTATGTGCATATTTCTACTCATGTTTAAGGTATTATGTTTGTAAGCTCATTTAAAATTATAATGGATAATTAAAAAGATTAATAATTAGTCATCTATGATAATCATACATGTAGCCATGTTAGTTAAGTCTTCTAGGTATAGACAGAGATATTTCAGATAGATAGGTAGTCTTTAAATACTTCAAAGACCTACAGAATATGACATTTAAAATATTTTTAAAATTTAGACTTTCTGGACAGTGAGACATGTCTGCTCCTGGCAATACCAATGTACTTCAGAGAGGAGGATGGGCATTGAAGACACTTCATATGGAGTTTGTCTTCACCTTGGCAAAAATAGCCATTTGGGCAAGAAACTGTTCTTGCCTGGACTGCTCGATCAACTGGACATGCAGGACCCATAGAAAGGTGACCACTGAACTTTGCTTGACAAAATGGTCCTTCAGGTTCCTGCTTCTCAGAGGAAACTGCCAGACATTCTATAGGACACTGAAAAAAGTGACCAAGAGACTCTAGCCCTGTGGGCTAAAGAAAATGCTCCAACTTTACAAAGGAACATTAGTTGACTGTCCAGGCTGCCAGCTGTCTCTGTCTACCCTACAAGACTCCCGAAAGTTGCTTGCATCCTTCTCCCAGTTCTCCGGTAATATTATATCCTTCTGAGGTCTTTGATGTGGTTGAAGACTAGATAGTTATAATTTCCTCAGTTATGATAAAAGATAAGTTAGATATAAAACCTTAGACTCACAAATATAAGATAGATAGGATATCTTTTTTAATATTGGAACTGTAATTCTCGCTTGATAATTGTTTTGTTATTTGTAATTTTGCTATGTAAAAGTTAACCCTCCTTTTTTAACAAAAAAGAAAAGGGGAAGTGTTGTGGATATCACTCTGTATAAATAAAGTGCTGATTGGCCAGTAGCCAGACAGGAAGGATAGGGTAGGTGGGACAAGGAAGAGGATAAGGTGGGGAACAAGAAGGCTGGGAGGAGACACTGCCAGCCGCTGCCAAGAGAAGCAACATGTAAAGACAATGGTAAGGCACAAGCCACGTGACAAAGTATAGACTAACAGAAATGGGTTAATTTAAGAGTAAGATCTAGATAATAGTAGGCCTGAGCTAATGGCCAAGCAGTTTAAATAATATAAGTGTATGATTATTTTATACATGGGATATGGGACCATGGGAGCTTGGTGGAACCTGGAGAGAAGCTCTCCAACTACACTGACCACATTAGAATAGCTTCCAAGAATGATTATGAAAGACCCAAAAGATCAGTATTATACCATTTTGGTACTTTTAACTACTGTTTATTATTTCAATAGCCAAATACAACTCAATAAACTTTTGGTTGACATACCTTTTAGCCAGTCCCTGAAATAGTTGATATTTGACCAAATTTAATATATGACCTCCAAATATCTTTAATATATCTTAAACAACTTTCTCACATCTTCATAATTTGCAAAACCTTTTTAGTATTCTTATTTCTGGAGCCATCCATCATCTTAATATATGTAAGTCCTTTCCTGAGGCCATTTCCATGTTTACATTCTTCTAATATGTTTTTTAATGTAACAATTCCTTTTTCTAATTCCATGAGACGTAAGAACATTAACAAATATATTTATGATCTGTTGTGAGAATTTTCTCACTAGTGGTGGGGGACATGGCAATGTCTATATCATCTCCATAAGTCCCAGTGACAATGCAAATGCAATTTCACGAATGTTGTCCTAGGAAATCAATGAGTTCTTTGAGCTTACTTACTGAACATAGTTGAATAGATACTTAAAGGAGTTGAATACTGAAGTAGTTTGAATAAAAATTGCCCCCATAGTCCCATATAGAGTGGCAATATTAGGAGATGTGGCCTTGTTTGAGTAGGTGTGGTCTTGTTGGAGGAAACATGTCACATTCACTACATCCTACCTACTGTTCTGGATATAGAACTCCCAGCTCTTTCTCCAGGACCATGTCTCCCTGTATATCACCATGCTTCCTGCCATGATGATAATGGACTAAACCTTCTAAAACTGTAAGCTATCTCCAATGAAATGTTTTTCTTTATAAGAGTTACTGTAGTCATGGTGTTTCTTAATAGTAATAAAAACTCTAAGATACCCAAAAGTGACCATACTAAAATGTCTTCACTCAGTATATACAGTAGTTTTCCCACAGCTAAATATGTGTTACTTCCCTTCTCTCTACTGTTCCACTGTCCATATACTATGGTATTGATTACATTTTTCAGTGTTGAAAGGAGATAAGCCTGAAAACACTCAAGGTAAATACTCACTTTGAAGATGACCTTGTCATATATACAAATAGAGAATCCACCTTCTTTCTAGTATTTCCCAGGCTATGTACTATAGCTCTTCCTGCAAACCACAAGGTCACATGTCATTTTGGCTGAATTGCTCACAGTTGGTTGGGAAAGAGGCTGTATACTCAGAAGGAAAGAAGAGCTCCTTCTATGATGGAATATCAATGGTCAGCAAACCTGGTGGTGGCTATCCTCTTAAGCAGGCAAAACTGATTATAGGAATGTGTATATTATTTGTCTTAATATAGTGCTGAGCCACAAGAATTAAATCAAAGAGTTGAATAAAAACTGTGTCTATGATAATTAAATAAATTACTATAACCTAGGTACAATCAGTTAAACTAAACCTGAAAGAAAATATAAGACAGTCTTCATATACTACATGGCATCACTATTATAACCGTGCTTTTGGTTTTTAATGGGTATATGTTGGCAATACAAAAATTATCGAATTGATGTATACAGCCTTCAGTACAACACAACAAAAAATCCTTCTTTAAACTATAATGCCCTAGCTTATGAAAGAAAGATCTTACTACAAAGGGTGTCTATCTTCTCCATGGATGAGCATCCCATTACCTGTTTTGTTATGGACATATGATTGATAACAGAATAAAAAAAAGGGGGAATGAATATTTATATATTAGCATCCTATTCTTTATAGCCCTGGTTAACCTACTACTTATATTTGGGTTATTTTAGTAGTAGCCTACCCTTAGCTAAATTCTACATTGTGTGACTATTTCCTAATCATTGTTAAATCCTTTATATCACCAATTCCACCCTTATATACCACAGCTTAGTAAGAGACTGATACCCAGTACATGCGATGATTATTTAACTCCAAATGAATCTTGCATCTAAATGGCAAATTCAAAGCACAGAACTTTTAGAAAACATTAGATACTAGGCCTCTTTGAGCTTGGCAACCTGTGTAGGCCTTGGAAAATTTCTGTGAAGACCCGGGTGTAATGAGAAAGAAATAGGCCTCATTCTCTAAAAGAGGGAATATGCTTTGTGGAACTGGTAAATGTCTGAGGCCAGGATCTTTGGGGTGGGGGATGGCTTATGATCATGAGAATCAACCTCTTTCGACACATGGGACTATGACTATCAGTCCCAAGGATACTCTGGACATTGTTTATAATGTCCTTGAGTTATCCTGTGTTCCTCTTGTGCAACATTGTCTGCTTTGCCTTCTTCTGAATTTGTATGCTTCCTTTGAAAACTGAACCCACCCGTTTACATTAACAAGTAACTTGCTGTTGAATTTGGTACAAACCTCTAGCCACCTGTACTAGGTTTGTCCTTAGATTGAAAGCCAGGACTGGGAACTACTTTGATTTTTGACTTCAGCTCACTGGTCTTATCACTCAGGCCATGCTATCCAATCAGAGCCTCCAGCAAACCTACCAGTCAGCTGGAAGGGCACTTCCAAGAGCCATGCTTCTGGCTCAGCTCATCTCCAGAGGAAGTCAGAAGCTGTCTTCCACTGTGGGGAGAGTGCAGGTCAGATTGCCAGCTGCACTATGGTGAGTGAAGACCTGCTTTTTATAGACAGGGAGGTGGGGCTGGTTTTGGGGAGTGAGGGAGCACTGTCCCCATGTCAGGAGGAGTGGCTGTCCATGGTGAGTGAGGGGCTGCTGTCTTCAAACCAGGTGGGCTAGCTGAGCTGAGGGAGCTGGTGTGGTGGTTCCTCCTCTGGCTGAGTGGGAGCTAGTGGCTAGACAAAGAGTTTGTCATGTTCCTGCTGGTCCTATGTGGCCCTTGCAACTCCCTGGGACAGGGTAGCAGCCTCTGAATAACCTCACTCTGCTGGCTGTGTCTTTGCAGACCAATGGATTGTGCTTAGAAATATATTTGTTTTTGATATCACTGTGAAATGATGTTGCCTGTAGTGCTTGGATTGTCAATATGGAGGGCAGATTTGCCCAACTCAGAGAGCCCTGGTCTCTCTAGTATCTTCCAGAAGTTCTGCAGTTCTAACATTTAACATTTAGGTTTAGGATCTGTCTGGAGTTAATTTTGTGGAGCTTGAAAATTATATTTTGTGTTTAGAATATCACTCCACTACTAAACTGTGATGTAGAAGAGTAGAATTGATCATAATAGTGTTAGGGTTGGCGTCCAAAACAGAGAGCTTCACTCCGATATCGGGTCACAAAAGAAGCTTTATTTAGCACGAGCTCATGGGCCACCAGTGCGAGAAGTAACTGGTGACCCCGAGTCTAAGGCTCGCAGGCCTTTTATGAGGTGGTTCTATCAGGGCAGGGGAGCGGGGTCATCCAGAATGCAGACATCTGGAGGCCAGATGTCTCCGTGGTCTTTCACAGAGTCTGGGTGGGTAAACGAATTCCAAGCTTATCTAGCAAGGGGTTATTTTGCAAGCATTCTTCTCAAGCAATTTATCTTGCAAGCACAACCGCAGGCGGTTATCCTGCAAGCATCCTGTTAGCACGGCATGGTGGGCTAACTTTCTGGTATGGGGCATGGGGGCAGAGTGTAGTATTTTCCACTGAATCTACAATTAGCAGAGCTAGTGGGGGGGGGGCTTGTTTCCCTTACAATGGCCTTTCAATAGAACCCACAAGATAAGGATTTACTCAATTTTAGGAGACATTAAGTCACAAAGTAAAATTTAGGTAAGGGTGGGGGCTGCATCCCAAATACTTCAAGATAAGTAGTATGCTAATCATGACTGTTAGAGAATTGTATAAGATGGAAATGTTTATTATTCAGGATTAACCAGGTTTAAAGCTACATTCCCATAACAAAGGAGACAACCTTGATTTACAACCAGCAGAAAGGACCATCCCTCCATTAAAAAATAAGCCTCTAAATGCTGCTCAAGGAAACATTAAAGGGTCATAATCAACATTAAGTCCTGGTGTGCCATGAAGGTACACTAATTCTAGAAGAGCTGCATCTCTAGTTTTTTTGAAAAGCAGTTTGAGTCAAGGTCTCCAACATTGAATGACATGGATTTGAACACTGTTGGTAGCCTGGAGGAGCATTGCCCTTCCATTCCTCCTTACTAACCACCCTAAATTCTCAGATTACAGGTCTGAGGCACTAAAGAGTTCTCCAATTACCAGTTGGAGTCACATAGTATGCTGTCCATTGCAGTGAGGGAAAAAAGATTTATGTGTGGATCATGTCTTCTCTCTTCAGCAGAGAAGAGGAAGAATGGTGTACTGTGTACACTGCAGGGGGAAACAGACTAGACAATACCTAGATCAAAGACTGAAGTTTAAGGCAGGAAGCTACAGAGATCTCTATCGTAAAGAAGGCTTGGCAGGTTGTTCAACACATATTGTTCATGGGGCAGACCTGAGTTCAGATCAAAGCACCCAAATTAGGAGGCTCATAAGTACCTGCTGGTTCAGGTTCAGGGGATATGATAGTCTCTTTTCTTGTTTGTCACCTATGCACACATGGAAGACATTCTCTTGAACATACAAATATACTCATAAAAATGGTGATAAATTTGTTTTCATATGTTCTTGTGACTTATAAAGCAATTAGAACAAAACAAGTTGCTTTAAGTGTATAAAACAAATCATACATTGCTTCTTTGAAAAAAAAGTCTGTTATCTTGGATTTGGTTTAGAAAAGTTTTCCTTTCTGCACTTGGATATAGACTTACGTCTGATCATCAATTATAAGAAAGTGATCCTAACTTTCCTGAACAAGAGGTAGATATAATAGCAGAGTTAGTATAGAAAAGTTGTATTATAATGCTGATAGTCATCACATAAGGTTCCCACTCTAAATTCCCAACTATGGTCTTAAGCCTATATTGCCAATTCTACTACCTGTGCAATATATCCTAGCTGAAGTTCAGGTCCAGTCTCTAACAGAAGTCTTTGATTCAAGGGTCAGGATCCTGGCAGCAATGCTCTAGCCACAGGGCTGATTGAAGTATTGTCTTTACACATCTACAGAGCAGAACACTGTTCTTAGACTCTGCTTATGTACCATCCAGTGGGCATCATGGGGTACTAGGATTGTGTCTGGTTATCTGAACTGGATGATATACCTGAGTTCTGGTTATCAGGTACAACCTTGGGTGAAGTGTGGACTAGCATCCATGGTCTCTTAGTGTCTACAGGTTCTACCTAGGACCTTCTGGCTTTTACAGTTTTTATTAAGAAGTTAAGTGTAATTCTGACAGCTTTGCCTTCATGTGTTTTGTGTTTTGATTATTATGTGGCAAGGGAAGTTTTTTTGGTCTAGTCTATTTGGGGTTCTTTAAGCTTCTTGTACTGTCATAGGCATGTCTTTCTTTAGGTTGGAAAAGTTTTCGTCAATGATTTTGTTGAATATATTTTCTATGATTTTTATCTGGAATTCTTCTTTTATCTCTATTATTCTTATGTTTGGTCTTTACATTGTATTGCAGGTTTCATGGATATTTTGTGTTAAATATTTGCTGGATTTAACATTTTCTTTTACTGATTAATATATTTCCTCTATGGTATTCTCAATGCCTGAGAGTCTCTCTCTTCTCCTGCATTCTGTTGGTTTTGCTTGCATCTGTAGTTCTTATTTGTTTATTCAGATTTTCCTACTCCAGAATTACCTCAGTTTGTGTTCTCTTATTGCCTCTGTTTCAATTTTCAAGTTCTGAACTATTTCTTTCTCCTGTTTGATTGTTTTATTTTGGTTTCCTGAGCTTTCTTTAAGGGATTTATTGATGTATTCCAATTTTTTGTTGGTCTTTTTCTCCATTTCTTTAAGAGAAATTTTCATTTCCTCTTTAAGGGTCTCTATCATCTTCATAAAATTATTTTTAAGGTCATTTTCTTCTGCTTTCTTGGTTGGGTCTGAGCGACTGTGGGACTGGCAGGTAAGAGAGATTTGTCCTGACTGTGGGCCAGGCAGGAAAACTCTAATTACAAATGGTGCCCAACGTGTTGGCAAGAGTTTCCACCTAAAACCTAAAAAAAAAAAAAGATTCTAAATGGAGCTAAAAACAGCTTCCTAGTTGTCTCTCTCAAGTTAGCTGCAGCCTGCTGGTTTGAGCTACTATGGCGGGTTCCTGGCATGTGAGTCTGACCAACAGTGTGATAAAAATGAGGAGTCTACAAGTGACACTTTACTCTGCTGCATGGTAGATTTAACAACAACAAAAAAAGTTTCTGGGCTATGCACGGCTTTGATAGAACTGCTTCTGTTAGTTGATAGTACACATGGCTCCAGACCCAGAGCTGGCAGTAAACTGTACCACCGCCATATTGGGAAGCTGGGGTGGGTGGAGCCAGCAGCCACAGAGGCATTTAAATCTTACTAAGATGGATATTACACAGAGAATCTGGTTTGTCTTGTCTTTGGGATTTTTAACTACAGAAAAAGATTTGATCATAAAAGCTGTTGAGTTAAACAAATATGTAAATTTTAAAGGTACATTGACTTCAAAACTTGGATATAAGGATATGTTGCTTTGAAAAAGAGTCTCTGCTTTTATTTCCACAGTAAGTCAGAGGCTATGGATTTTTCCAGATTAAGATACATCAGGTTTGATCAGCCAAGACCATTAGAAAGGTCTCTGATGACACCATGGCCCAGATGATCCAATATCCAGAATGGTTTCAAGGCAACTGGCTCAGAGGTTTACTCTCACTGACTACTCCTAATAATCCTAAAATTTTCTTTATGTCCCCATAAGATACAGCGCCCCCCTCCAGCAGGAAGTAGTAAGAGAAACTATGCCCAACTTCCCAGAATTATCAAGCTGGCTTTGGAGATGGAATTGGCTCACTCCTTCTCTAAACCCAGACATATTGCTAAAAGAAAAGGTTAAGGGATTTTTATGTCCCAAATCAGAAGAGCCCTCTGATGTGGGACACACACAAAGAAAAACCCAGTATTTTTATTTAAAGCAGGTTGATTATAAATGTGATCTCTTTCTAAAGAAGAAAAGGGGATATGATATAGATATAATAGGATGAAAGGGTAGATTAAGGAACTTACTTCTAAAGAGCAACAACTTGTTTAAAATGTTTTACATTGGTATAGATTTTAGTCTATTGATACAAACTTAAAGTTAATTTTGTTATACTGTGTGTATATTTCTACTCTTGTTTAAGGTATTATGTTTATATAGCTCATTTAAAATTATAATGGATAATTAAAGATAGATTAATAATTAGTCACCTATGATAATCATACTCATAACCATGTTAGTTAAGTCTTCTAGGTATACATAGAGATATTTCAGATAGATAGGTAATCTTCAAATACTTCAAAGACCTACAGAATATGGCATTTAAAATATTTTTAAAATTTAGACTTTCTAGACAGTGAGACATGTCTGCTCCTGGCAATACCAATGTACTTCAGAGAGGAGGATGGGCATTGAAGACACTTCATATCTTATCTTCACCTTGGAAAAATAGCCATTTGGGCAAGAAACTGTTCTTGCCTGGACTGCTCGATCAACTGGACATGCAGGACCCATAGAAAGGTGACCACTGAACTTTGCTTGACAAAATGGTCCTTCAGATTCCTGCTTTGCAGAGGAAACTGCCAGACATTCTACAGGACACTGAGAGAAGTGACCAAGAGACTCTAGCCCTGTGGGCTGAAGAGAAATGCCTCAACTTTACAAAGAAACATTAGGTGACTGTCCAGGCTGCCAGCTGTCTCTGTCTACCCTGCAAGACTCCCGAAAGTTGCTTGCATCCTTCCCCTGGTTCTCAGGTAATATTATATCCTTCTGAGGTCTTTGATGTGGTTAAAGACTAGATAGTTATAATTTCCTCAAATATGATAAAAGATAAGTTAGATATAAAACCTTAGACTCACAAAAATATAAGATAGATAGGATATCTTTTTTAATATTGTAACTGTAATTCTTGCTTGATAATTGTTTTGTTATGTGAAATTTTACTATATAAAAGTTAAAACCTTGCTTTTTGAAAAAAAGAAAAGGGGAAGTGCTGTGGGATGTTCAGTATGTCAAATGTGTTGATCTGATTGGTTAAAATAAATAAAGTGCTGATTGGCCAGTAGCCAGGCAGGAAGCATAGTATAGGCAAGACAAGAGAGAAGAAAATTCTGGGAGGTAGAAGGCTGGGGTGGACAGACACTGCCAGCCGCCGCCATGACAAGAAGGTAATGATAAGCCACGAGTCACATGGCAAAGTATAGATTTATAGAAATGGGTTAATTTAAGATAGAAGAAGTAGATAACAAGAAGCCTGCCATGGCCATACAGTTTGTAAGCAATATAAGTCTCTATGTGCTTTCTTGGTTGGGTCTGAGCGACTGTGGGACTGGCAGGTAAGAGAGATTTGTCCTGACTGTGGGCCAGGCAGGAAAACTCTAACTACAGGGTCGTCTGCATTGGAATGCTCAGATCTCACTGATGCAGGATTATTAGTTCTGGTGATGCCATATTGCTTTTTTATGTTGTTGAATACATTGCCTTCTACCCTGTAATTCCTTCAATCCATACAGTTTGAGCTCTGGGTCACTCTTCTTTCAATTGGTATACATGGGGCCTGTGCCTTCTGTGGTTTTGGGTGCCTCGGATAATGGTTGTTGAGGAGGAGGAGACTGCTGCCCTGTCTCTGGGGCTCTGGTTACTGTGAGGAGGGGCATGGAATGTGTCTTTGGAGCCTAGAGGATAGAGAAATGGGCTGTCCAGCCAGGAGGTCAGGGCCTCACCTCTTTTCCTAATTGGTACAGGAGTGGAACATGGCTTCAGTGGTCACTGGTGCCACAGGGGTATGCTTGGTGAACCCTTTTCAGTATTTATATGTGTGCATAAGAAGTTATACTGCCTCATTTGATGAAATCTAGACGAATAAATTTAAAAAGCTAGAACACAATATCAATGATGAAATACCTTAATCATGCTTTTACTAAAGCCAAACTTATAACTGCTTAAGATTTATCATCACTTTAATGTATGTGGCAAATAATCTACTTTGCTGTTCAAATATGAAGTCATTGCTACTTATGGGCTTGGCAAATCCAATAAGTTTATTTATAGTATCAGCCATTTTTTGTGTTCTAAAGGAACTTTCTAAGCTGGGCACTGGTGGCACACACCTTTAATCCCAGCACTTGAGAGGCATAGGTAGGCAGATCTCTGTGAGTTTGAGGCCAGTCTGAGCTACAGAGTGAGTTCCAGGAAAGGCACAAAGCTACATATAGAAATCCTGTCTTGAAAAAAACCAAATAAATAAATAAATAAATAAACAAATAAATAAATAAATAAATAAAATAAAATAAAATAAAGGGACTTTCTGGTCCCAACTACAATGTTGTATGGAAAGAAAAGAAGGCTACTGAAATGACTGTATGACTGTATGATGGTTTTTCAACTATCAGGGAATGACTAAGTCATTTGGGAACATGACAGCTGCTCCAGGTTCTGTTTAATTAGGCAATGGTTGATTTTTACTCTCTGTCAGCCCCTGGGACAGAAGAAGAGTGCAGTTCACCTAGGTCCACATATGGAATTAATTTCAAGACCTACATGTTCAAGTTGCATGATGTCTTATTTCAACACACTACTCTGGATAACTAAGAATTACTACAGATTTTTCTAAATCATGACTTGGGGATGTGGGATTTTTTTTCAATTACAGTGTTGAAATCTAATTTTCTTTTAAAACTAATTTTTTCTCTACTGACAATGAGTTGAAGGTGGAGACTCAGAATCCTCTACATTAATCACAGTGCCAGGCCAAAAAAAAAATGCAGATATCATTAATCAAATAAAAATCAATCAGGATTCTGGCAAAGGCACTGGACAGGAAGTCAAATGAAAAATTAAGTGTTTAAACAGACCCTAAAAGGCGCCCTTGTAGAATATTATTTCATAGTGTGCTACATTTGTTTCTGCTGTGGAACATTTGTTTAATGATGCAAAGATGTGTTGCATTATTTTATGTTGCATTTGTTAAACTTCATGAAGCTGTGTTACTGTGCCTGTCTAAAATACCCAATGATCTAATAAAGAGCTGAATGGCTAATATTGTGACAGGAGATAAGAATAGGTGAGGCTGCAATAAATAAATAGAAAGAGAAATCTAGGGCAGAAAAAAGAGCAAGAGAACAAGGAAAGAAGGATGCTAGGGCCAGCTACCCAGTCAATCATGGCATAAGAGTGAAAATAAGATTTAGAGAAGTATGAGAAAGGTCAAAGCTCAGAGGCAAAAAGTAAATGGGATCATTTAAGTTAAGAAAAGCTGGCTAGAAACAAGCCAAGTGATGACCAGGCATTTATAAGAATAAGCCTCTGTGTTTATTTGGAAGATGAGTGGTGGTCTCCCAAGAGCAAAGGACCCTCAAAAACCCAAAATGGTAAAAACAACCAACAACAAGACGCTGCTGGGTGATAGTGCTTTGTATTCTGTAAATGTGTTCCTCTGATTAGTTGATAAATAAAATGCTGATTGGCCAGTAGCCAGGTAGGAAGTACAGGCAGTATAAGCAGACAAAGAGAATTTTGGGAAAAGGAAGGCTGAGTCAGTAGATGCCAGCCTGCCATCCAGGAAGCAGCATGTAATGACACACAGGTAAAGCCACGCAACACATGGCAACATATAGATTAACAGAAATCAGCTGAGTTTAAATGTAAGAGTTAGTCAGTGGTAGGCCTGACCTAATGGCCAAGCAGTTTTAATTAATATAAGCCTCTGTGTGTTTACTTGGGTCTAAGTGGCTGTGGACTGCAGGGCCATAGGAGTTAGGCAGGACCAGAAAAACTTTCAGCTATAAGATCCCTTCTTGCAGCCCTGGAAATAATTGCTGGCATTGTCACTGGAACAGTAAGACTGACTACTTCTCTATCTATTATCAGTTTTCTTCTCAGTTTATCCAAGATCTTTAACAGATGGCTCAGATCCTTCTCACCCTCCAGGGCCAAATAGACTTGCTGGCCTCCATGCTACTACGAAATAGGCAAGGATTAGGTTTATTAACAGCAAGAGAGATGGTCTTTGTATCTTTCTCAGGGAGGAATGCTGCTTTCATGTCAACCTGTGAATTATAGTTAAAAATACAATCTTTTATCTCCAGATGGATCTCCAAACATGTAAGAAACAGCTCTATTCCTCTGGCTAGTAGATGACTGACAGTCCAATATGCAACTGAATACTATCCTTCATAAACACACTTCTTTTCTTAATCCTACTAGTCACAAACCATATATTCTTGTTTTCTAGATTTCTTCAATAACAGATCTAAATGATTTCTTTTATCTTAAACTTTAAATCTTTTAAAAAAATTTTTTAAAGATTTATTTATTATGTATTCAGTGTTCTGCCTGCATGTATGCCTGAAGGCCTGAAGAGGGAACCAGATCTCATTTTAGATGGTTGTGAGCCACCAAGTGGTTGCTGGGAATTGAACTCGGGACCTCTGGAAGAACAGCCAATGCTCCTAACCACTGAGCCATCTCTCCAGCTCCCTCCAAAAGATTTCTTACAAGACTTTTAATCAGTTGTTATTATAGGATTACCAGCCCCTATGTATGGAGCTTGAGTCCTACAACTGCTGATGATACCCTAATGGCAAAGATCAAGTTTGCCCCAAGGATTTCAATGCCCCCATTCAACAAGAAGTTGACTAATGATAACATTGCTGTCCTGACCCCTGATTTTTTTCTCAATAGTAAACAAAAATTGGGAATATTAGCTTCTTGAAGCCCAAGTGTTCAGTCTCCAACCCCAGACTACCATAGTTGCCATAGCTGCTATTTTCAGCCCCACAAGACAGAGGTGGCCACACTACAGAAAAAAGAGGCCCAAGACCAGGTACAGAATTCCACCAATCCCTGAAGTTGCTCTAAGATCAGGCCACAAAATCCTACTGATCCCTGAGTTTCCAGATAAAGCTCACCAATTCCAGGCCACACTGGAATGCTTTGCCACCTCCATCCCTATGGGATACTTGCCCACTCAAGCATGTGGTTCCTGCATAACTTGTCCTTTTCCCTGTTCCCTCTGCCTTGCTGAAAACCATTAGATTACATTACCTAATGCTAGCCACCAAGCTCTATTTGTAAGACTTATGTCCTTAATTGCATCATAATTATGGGACACTGGCCAGCCTAAAAAGCGGGTGGCCCTCTCTGTGCCTTTTTCCCTCTTCCCCCCTTCTTCCCTTCTCCCTTTTCTCTCCCTTCTCCCCTCTGTGCAGTCTCTCTCTCTGTTGCTCTCTCTCTCTCTCTCTCTCTCTCTGTGTCCCTTTCTCTCTGTGTCTCTTTCTGTCTTTCTCTCTCTCTCCCCCTTTCTCTCAATAAAGCTCTAGAAAGGTAACCATGGCTCATGATTATTCTGCCAACCAGCACACCCCTCCAGCTGGCCACCACAGACAGTGACCAGCCACCAGCAGCACCTATTTAACCAACATCTGGAATTTAACCAACACTATTCCCTTATTTGGATACTTTATCCTCCTGATGCTGACAACCAAGGCCCAGCAATCAAAGCCCCCCTTTGGTTCACCTAATTAACATGTCCAATTAAAATTAGACATCTTATAGTAACAAAAGTTTCCCCCCTTTACCTTTATAAACCATCTTCCTATATGCCACATTTTTCTCTCTTCTATCCAGAGGCAGTCTTTATCCCACTGGAACAAATAACCCTTTTCCTTTCCCCTGCCAACTCATTGTCCATCTCCTCTACTGCCACATCCTAGCCCATTCTAACACAGACCTCCCATTTTCCTCTTAATCCATTCTGACACAGACCTTCTGACTGAGTGAGAAAGGAACCACTGTAACTTTTCTTCTCCCACTAATAAAGGATCTCTCGATGAAAACAGATGTTTGGATGTGGTTCATGTCTAATCTGGGGTGCAAGAGGAAGCCCTCAGTGTGCAGGGATCTCTTTCACCCTTACCCCAAGAAACCCTATATGAAGCCCTCTCAGTTCTCTGCTGCTTCTAGGGAACAAGTGGGAAGCAGTTGATTTTCAACTACAAGGCTACACAGTTGTTGGGTATGACCAATGCTTCTGACTCTTTATGTGGAAATATAGACATGGGAAAACATGGACCTCTTCAGTAAGAACTGTTCACCATGTCCCAGAACAGAGAGACCAACTAACTGACCACTGAGTGCCCATAGCCCTAAGGATTCAAGAAGGAGCAGCAAATAGGACTATAGTGTGAACCACAGCCAGAAGGCTCAAGGGTAGCGAAGGGCCTTTGCAGCTTCTGGGCAACAGTGAACAAGAACTGGGATAGGTCATACAGAAACCAGCTCTGGGCCCCCAGCTGTGCTTAGAAGAAAGAACATCAGCATGTAAAGAGGAGTTTGCATTTAAGTTTGGTGGCATACTGAGAAGGATGGAAATACCTGCCAGTAGAAGGAGATAAACAGGATATGCAGAATGTGCTCTTTGTACTTAGACCAGTCTAATGGCAACATTGCTTTTCTTTCCAGGAAGCAAAAGCTTTGTAGCTTTTCTGGTAGTGCAATCTAGAGGTGATGTTTTTTAAATAGCTTTTAAAATAATAGTGAGAAATTTGAATTTCAGTGTAAAATGGAGTGATTTTTTTTTTTCAATTTTAAACAGGACTCAAAGAATTGGCATGCAATACTATTATTATATAATAGGAGGAGAAAGGGAAGTTGCTGTAACTTTGGGCTTAAGCAGCAATTATAACTGTGCTTTGAAGAGTTTGAGAATATGGAAGATAAACTGACAGTGAACAACTTGTGCATCTCCTAATCCTGTTGTAGGCTTGTGATGCTGAGTGGTCAGTGCAGTTTTAGTCCCAGATGTGCATGGTAGGCATCCAAGGAGTACAGACTATAAATAAAGTTTCTTCCAAACCAAACAACTGCAATCAATTTCTGTTGGACTGAATAGACCTTAGGTAAGGAGACATACTCTACAGGCCCTTTGTCAGACTGCTTGTGCCATTGTCTTCTTGTATCAAAAAACAGGAATATCGCAGTTCCTGGTGCTCATTGCTGTGGCTCTAACTCTTCAGCTTTTTATCTCCTCTTTTATATTTCTATTTTTTTCTTCCTTCTCATCCTAGTTCATTCACCTGTTTCTCAAGCATCTGTTATTCTTTATCTAGAATAATAAAGATGGCTGTCATCTGAGCCTGTTCAAAACCCTGGTGAGAGTCTATTTTATGACATTATTTGAGATAAAATTGATACCCAGAACACTTGTTATTCAGCCTTTTTATAAAAGTGGAATGAATTTGTGAATATTTTTGTGCACACCACCTGATCAAGGTTGTAGTGGGGTGTTAGACTAGGTTTCCAGAAGTTAGACTAGGTTTCTAGATGTTAGACTAGGTTTCCAGAAGTTCCCAATGTACTGGGTGATGCAATTTCTGAGAGGGCTAATCATGGACTTAGAAGAGTGTGCTTTCCAAATTGGAAATCCAGCAACTTTTGTAATGGGTAAACATTCAGTGTCACATGAGGCCTTTGGGATTTCTGGCTTGCAGCAGAATTCTCATAGCCCTATGCTAATAACTCTTGCCACATTCTGGAGATTTATTTTAAAATCTTCAGATGCGTGTAGGAGAGATAGTGTGTGTGTGTCAGTGAGCCACCACATGGATGCTGGGAATGGATCCAGGTCCTCTGAAGGAGCAGCAATTGCTTTTAAGTGATGAGCCATCTCCCTAGTTCAATGATAGGCTTCTTTTGAGAGTTAAGTGGACTTTGAAGTAGCAATGAGTTTGAGCTAGAAAAGCATGCCTCATTTCTATTCCTAAATGAGAGAAACATATTTTTAAATATATTTTATTTAATTTAAAATCATTTGTATTTGTGTGTTACTGTAGATATGTGTACCTGAGTGCAGGTGATATCAGAGAGCATCAGATTGCTTGGAGCTGAAGTTACAGGTGGTGTGAGCTGCCTGATATAGTTATTCAGAATCAAATTTGGGTCTTCTGGAAGAGCAATAAATGCTTTAACCACTAAGCCATTTGTGGTGGTTTGAATACAAATGGCCCACATAGGTGATATATTTGAATGTTCAGTCACCAGAGAGTGGTACTATTTGAAAAGACTACAGAGATTAATAGGAATGGCCTTGTTGTAAGAAGTATGTCACTGGGAGGTGGGCTTAGAGGTTGCAATAGCCCATGCCAACCCCAAAGTCTGTCTCTATCTTTCTCTGCCTACAAATCAGAATGCAGAACTCTCAGCTACTTCTCCAGTACCATGTCTGCCTGTGTGTTGTGATGCTCCCCACCATGATGATAATAGACTAACCTCTGAAACTGTAAACAAGTTCACAATTAATTAAATGTTTTCTTTTATAGAAATTGCTTTGGTCATGGTGTCTCTTTACAGTGTCTCTTTATAGAACAGTAATTAAGGCATCATCCCTCCAGCTCAAAATATTTTTATCATGTAAAATTAAATATAAACACTGGGAAGGGCAATTGAAGACACTAATTGTCTTGGTACTTAAGAGAAATTTGACCAATGCCAAGTTGTGTGTGCTGATACTGACATTTATACTTACCTCTTGCATTAATATCATCTATTTTTCGTTTATATTCTCTTTGCAGGGACCTTCCTTTCCTCCATTTTCTGAGTATGCACCTGTACCAAATCTAAACTCCAAGCATTGTGTAGCTGCAAATCCATTTGATGACCACTGCAATACTATTTCCTATAAACCACTACCTTCATCCAATCCTTATCTCAGATCTGGTGGAGGCTACAGCACATTCAGAATGTCACCCGATCTTCCCAAGAATGTCTTCCTCCTATTATGGTCATTACTCAGGAATGAGCTGATAGAGATTACATGTCCACACGGTTGGGCTTGCCCAGCAGACCACCTAACTATTTCTGGTTCAGAATAGCCATCTCCGGGTCAGACATCTTGCGGGACTGGGACTCTGTGGCCTTACATGGTTGCGTAAAGTGCACGCGCAGCCATGTAATCTACACGCATGCTTGGAGTACCCACAGGAGTCCCTGTACGCATGTGCGGCCCAACCTTTAAAAAGCCGTTGCCATCTTGCATGAGCCCCCTTATCTCCTCACCCACGTGTGTTTCACGCAGGCCTGTCACCTCTATCCTCTTTAATAAAACTCTTCTGTGGTCTTGTCGTGTTCGGGATGTGTTCCTAGCGCCACTTAAATACTAACATGAGCCACATCTATTTTCTCACAATCCTTCAGCTTTGGCTTGCAAACCCACCTAACACAATGACTAAGAGCCTTAGCATTCCTAGTCACCATTTTATACAGAGATCTGCTGAAAACTTCAGTCAGATCTCCCCACAGAATGCTAGCCATGTGTCTAACTTTGACTAAACTCCAATTTTGTCCTAATAAATAATTCAAATTTTACATCTCCATTAGAATCTAATCATTCTTTTATTCCATCAGCAAGCACATTTGGCCAAGCAAAAGTACTACCTCCCAAAAAAGTCTTTAGTCAAGAGATAACAAAAAATAAGAATAAAAATTTCCCTGATAATCTATCTTACTTAAATATTGAGGAAACAGTCAGTATAATATCAAATTAAAAATCATCAAGAAGGGCAGAAGCAGCAGTGCTGGGTCCTGTGTGCAAGTTCTCTAACAGTGGTTGCTCTCACCACAATTTCAGCATGAATTCTGTGCATATGTGTCCACAGAGATCTTTCTCAACTTGGGAGGCTATGGGAAATCTGCCTGAAGACACTGAGTCTGTGCTCAAGAGACTTTAGAAACTGTCCCTTTGGAAAGGAAAATGAGAGAAAAGGAATGGTTCTATAAACTCCTTATTGATGGCTTAAGCTTTGAAACCATAGGAAAAAAATTTGAGAAGCTACTATGAGCAATGGGGAAAGCTCAAAGACTGTAGGGTTATGAGGGATCCTGTAAGCAAAAGATAGCAGGATTTGTTTTGTAATTTTATCATCAATGGCCAAAGTTGATGCTGCTATAGCTGCAAGACCTCATTCCATTGGTGGGAGGATAGTTGAGCCAAAACATGCTGTAGCAAGAGAGGAATCTGAAAAACCAGGGGCTCATGTGACTGTGAAGAAGCTATTTGTTGGTGGAAACAAAGATATGAGGAACACCATCTTAGAGATTATTTGAGGAATATTGAAAAATTGGTACTACTGAAATAATTGCTGATAGGCAGTCTAGGCCAAAAATAGGCTTTGACTTTGTTCCTTTTGATGACCATGACCCTGTGGATAAAACTGTATTACAAACATATCACACCATCAGTGGCCACAATGCAGAAGTTATAAGGGTATTGTCTAGACAAGAAATACAGTCTTGAAGTTAGAGAACTCAATTCTTTTAAGTTGGTGGTATAATTTGGGAAGATTCAGGAAAGGCTGCCCTGCTGGAGAAAATATGGCACTAGGAGAAGGCTTTGAGAATTCACATCCACACACCATTTCCAGTTCCCACTCTCTGCTTCAGGCTGCAGTTTAAGGATGTGCAGTTTAAAGATATAAAGCCTTTTTTAGCTGACATTCTGACACTTGTCATGACACTTTCATGGTGATCCTGTATCTCTCTGGAAGCAAGGGCCAAAATAAACTCTTATAATTTGACCTAGACATTATATCACAACTACAGAAAAAGAAGTAATACAAATCCATATAGTTTTACAACTGAATTAGTTATTTCATGGAAATGGAGGAGAATTCTACTTTTTAATCAGTGTCATGTGTCTGATCTCGACTAGGCTGCCTTGGAAAGGAAACATAATCAAGAATAGAAAACTAAAGATAGAAAATACCATAGTAGTTAAGAGCACTGAAGCTTCTTTCAGAGCACCCAGCTTCCATTCCTAGAACATATAGAAGTGCACTAATATCTTTAACTCCAGTGTCAGGGGTTCTGCCACCATCTCCTGGCCTCCCTGGCCACCATAAATAGAGAAGACTTAAACCATAAATATTATTTTTCAAACTGTGTGTGGTAGTTCATTTTTTAAGTACCAGTAATCAGGACACAGAGGAAGGAAGATTTCTGTGAGTTTCACAGCCTGTGCTACATAGTCTACACACACACACACACACACACACACACACACACACACATGCACACACACACACACACAGTAAAAGAACAAATCTGAAGGCACAAGCAAGCTACATGAAGAAGTTGCCCAAATGCCTATGGTGCTGCACCTGTTACAATGCATTCTGTTGTCAAGCATGCACCTATAGGCTCATAGGGTATTCCCTATGATTGGTTGGCTGAGTAAGAGAAGACTAGGGTCAGTTGCTGGTTCTATAAATTATGCAGGCACCACCCAGAAGTAGACAATGGCAGCAATTCTTTCTTTACTTTTTTCTTTTGTTTTTTGAGACAAGGTTTCTCTGTGTAGCTTTGCACCTTTCCTGGATCTCACTATGTAGACCAGGTTGTCCTCAAACTCACAAAGATCCACCTGCCTCTGCCTCCCAAGTGCTGGGATTAAAGGCATGCGCCATCACCGCCCAACAACATTGGCAGCATTTCAACCACATTTGTGGACAAGCCTGAAAGATATTGGTGAAGTGTATAGGGGGCACAAAACAGCTTGATCACACAGCTGCCATGAGAGGCTTACAGGTAGAAAACACATGGATCCATAAAATGACACCACCCAGGGATCCACCCAAGAATGGGCCAGCAAGTAAGGAAAATTACCTGACATTCCAATCATTCCAACCATTACATAAGAATAGATAAGATCAAGATCACCAGATGTCTGTGTGAGGGTGTCAGACCCCCTAGAATTGGAGATGCAGACTCCTGATCCTGGAGTTACAGATAATAGTGAGTTTCTATATGTTCTAGGAATGAAAACTGGGTGCTCTGAAAGAAACTCCAGTGCTATTAACTGGGAAGGCATTTTCTACCCTGTTTTCAATGAATCAGTGCACTCCAGGTCTTCCATTCTTTCCTGTTTTTGAAACCTACATGTAGCTGTCAGTGACAAGTTCCTGCAGGACGTCACTTTGTGGTCCACACTTGGGCTTTAAAGCTCCTCAATCCCTACCCTGTCAATCACTATAATCTACATTACTGGTAGGAATAAGGATATTATAAAGAGATATATTATATCTTTCCCTTTGGCTAACAAATAGTGAAACAGTGGACCACATGAAATTATAATTTCACTGGACATCTCATTGTGGAAAAAGACTTGAATCCTCCAGATGAGAATGCAGATTGTTTTAAAGATGAGAAAAATTAATTACCTGGCTTCATTAGATTTCTTAGTTTTGCAAATCTTTTGCCTTCTATTTAAACTTCTTAGAATCCCAAGAATGGATTGGTTATCTTATATTTTTATTAGTTCCAAACTAGTCAATTTAATAAATATCATGTTTTAAATTTTTATTAATAATTTCCTTTTCCCTTTTCTTTTTTCTTTTTTTTGTAAAGAATAGTATTACTATGTTTCCCTGGCTACCTGGAACCCATACTATAGACTAGGCTGTCCTAGGACATAAGAGAGATCTGTCTACCTTGCCTCTAGAGTGGTCTGCATTATAGGTGGGCATGTCACTCACTGGATAACTTCGTTCATTTAATTGGCTTACTGAAGATGAGTGGCTGAGCCTGCCTAGTTAGAGTAGCCAGGGCACAGGTTCTGGTCCCTTCTCCAGTAACAGAAGAAAGTTTCTATCAAATGTAGCCTTCCTGCCTTAAAGTTCACTGTCTTTCAACTATGAGAATTTTTATTTTTCTCTATTATTGTGTCTGTTATAACTCATCAATGACCTTTCTTTATTCTGCAGATGGTGAAACCCAGGCTCACAGACATAAGTAGTTTTTAAATATAGATAAGTGTAACTGCTCTTGTTACTCATCCATCATTCTAATTCCTCACTAAATGCAGTTGAAGACTATTGGTGAAATTATTAAGGCCACTCCACATAGTTAAAAGGGAGGTTTATTTTGTGGGGTAGCTTACAAATGAAGGGATAGGTAACAGGGTCTGGCAAAGGTATGGCGCAATCCGGTGGTGTTCTCTGGAGAACTCTGCTTGGTCTACTTCCAGCGTCCAGGGTCCCAGAGCCAAGAGAGACCTCTCCTCTCCATCCTGGGTCTTCAGCTTCCTCCCCATGCCCCACCTTGTGAGCATGACCATTACCGAAGCCTCAATGGGGGTTGGAACTTCCAGGCCAAGGCTGGGATGGCTACCCACTACAGAAGCCATCCAACCCAGGCATGTAATCATTGTACTTAGAATGTAGAGGTAGGAATTTCTGGATTTTAAAGTCATGCAAAGTAAAAATGGTTATTGGGGTATGGGGAGAGGATCACAGAACCAAGGGAGACTCTGATTGGCTTAGGACAATGTTCACAATCTTCCCTGTGGCTCCAGAAATTAGCACCATAGCAGCAGCAATTGCTAGCTGAGGTATTTACCATCTCAAGTTTACTATGCTTGATAATATTTTCTATTCTTGATTATATTTCCTGTCCAAGGCACCTAGAGCACTTGAGGATAAGACTCTTGTTGCACATTAAATAGTAGAATTCTCCTTCAGGTGGGAGAATTAGCCTCAGGCAGGGATAAACTCCCTATTTGCATATCCAATACAATATGTTCATCCTCAAATCCCTATAAACATAACCAACAGAAATGGACTCAGGTTTTATTCATATTTTTGTGCATACATATTTTCACATGCTTAACAAGGAAGAAATTGGAAGGGAAGAATTTTGGAAGGGATGGAAAGAGGAAAATGGAGGGGAAAATTGGTTCAATACATATTAATTAAAAGGTATGAAAATAAATTTCAAATAAAGAAGAGGCCTAGGAAGATAGCTTAACAGGTAAAAGCAGCACCAGGTGTTGTTCCATAGGACACAGGTTCCCTTATACCTAACCATCTCCTGTCACTCTCTCCTGGCCTCTGCAAGTACTCTGCATAGATACCTGGAGGCAAGCTCCTACATACATAAAATAAAATAAAGCTTAAAAATGAAATTCTCTGCAATGATGTCACAACTCTGAGACAGACAGCAGGTAGGACTAGTTAAAATGATCTCCTTCTCATCCTACATGCTTGTAAGACATTCTATGAAATCAACTTTCTATATACATGGAGAGATTCATTCCACCAGTCCTAATTATGTAGAGAACCTTGAATAACTCAGTTGTGGTTTGTTTTTGTTTTTTTCACCAGCCTATGGAGGAAAATGTGATGTCTAACAATGTAGCTCATAAATGCATTCTACCTTGCTCCATTATTCTCTAAGTATTCAATCTTCTATGAAGACTACTCTTTATTATTATTTAATTTGCCAACGGTTAGCTCTGAATTTCAGAAGTAAAACTCCTTAAGCAACAGAGGCATTACCCAGTTTTCTGATGGGAGAAAGGCCTGTTATCTTGTTTGTGATCCACTTCCTGCATTTCTTTCCTGGTTGTCTGAAGTCCCTGTGACAATGAAGTAAAAAGTACCTTCAGTTTACCTGACCTCAATGTGAAGTCACAGAACAAGCATATCCTCATGTGCCTTTCAACTGTGTGACAGGGAATCTCTCCAACTCATGTAGTATGGTGATCTGTACAAGCTTGCCACATTGTGTCCAGGAGGATGAAGGGAAAGTGCCTATGGAGAGCAGGAAGAGAGCAGGGTCTGCTTTTGTAGCCAGTGGCAACTGCTATAAACAATCTTTGTCTGGGGTGGAAGGGAGGGACAGGAACCCTTGTGCTGTGTTTTTAAGCACATTGTGAACCTATGGGATGTGCTCTTGTCACTCATGTGTCACTAGCCAATCAGATCCTCCAGGTGACCTGCCAGTAAAAAGTGGTGCAGGGTTCTGCCTGCTGCCACTGGCTACAGACTTTGCTTTGAAGAGGAGCTGACACCACTGTGAGTCCTGCTGCAAGTAGCTAAGCAGAGAGCATGGCTGAACTGGGAAACCATGACAAGGTGAGTGAGGGGCTACTGTCTCCATATGGGGTGGAGCAGAGGGTGAGGTGTAGGATCCAGTGTGGTGGGTCCTCCTCATATCTGGAGGGGAACCTGCCTGCAGAATCCCTGTTCTCTGAGGTCCCATGTATTACTTAAAACTTCCTGGACCCAGGAGCAAGCCTCTGAATAACTGCTCTGTGGCTAAATCTGTTCACAACACTGGAATAGGGAGCTGTGCTTAAAAACATCTTTATGGTCAACTTCAACATGCTTTTGGTGCACTCATGGAAAGCAGGCTGCCAAACCTGGTGAGTATATTCCAGTACCTTCTAGACGTTCAGTATTTTGCATTTAACTTTTATGTGTAAGATAATTTATAGCTAATTATCTGGAGGTTGTAAGGCATCTCATGCATTGGGTAGCACTCCACTACTAAGACGTGATGTAGAAAAGTAGAATTGGTGATAAAATGGATTTACTAATGCTTAGGAGATAGTAAGTCTCACAAAATCAAATTTACCTGAGGGAGGACTATCTCTAATGCACCCCCATGATAAGTACAATGTGGTGAAATGTGATGGTATTATATTTGTAGTGCTGTGGATATCGCTCTGTGTAAATAAAGTTCTGATTGGCCAGTGGCCAGGCAGGAAGTATAAGACGGGACAAGAGAGAAGAGAATTCTGGGAAGTAGAAGACTAGAGAGAGACACCACCAGCCGCCGCCATGAAAAGCAACATGTAAAGACACCAGTAAGCCACAAGCCATGTGGCAAAGTATAGACTAACAGAAATGGGTTAATTTAAGATAGAAGAAGCAGATAGCAAGAAGCCTGCCACGGCCATACAGTTTCTAAACAATGTAAGTTTCTGTGTGCTTTCTTGGTTGGGTCTGAGCGACTGTGGGACTGGCGGGTGAGAGAGATTTGTCCTGACTGGGCCAGGCAGGAAATTCTAACTACAGTATGTTAGTAAATGTTTGCCTGGATATCAGAGAAAATAGCAAGCCATTTTACGGTAAACACAAATTTAGGCAGTGGTAGCACTTAATCTGATCACTAGGCAGGCAGAGTATCTGTGTATTCAAGGCCACACTAGGGAACAGAGCCTAGCATGGTGACACACCCCTTTAATCCCAGTACCAACCATAGAGACCTGGAGGTCTCTATAGACAGGCAGTGACAAAGAAGTGAGGTAGCTGGGCTAAGAACCAATGAGAGGGCAGAAAAGCAAAACAAGGCAATAAAGGCACAGGTTAGACCAGAAGTAGCTCACGTTTTGGAAGCTACAGAGCTAGTGAGGTAAGGTGGTTGGTGGCTCTCACTATTTCCCTGAACTCTAAGGCTTTCACCCCTATATTTGACTCTATGTCTTTTATTTAATAAGACTACTTAGAAATTCATCTACAATACATGCTAACCAGGTTTGTTAGAGATTAGAAGGGTAGGGTATACATTTGTTCATCACTATTGTCCAGACATTTGGCTCCAAACCATTACAAAGGAGCCACTGCTGATAGATAACCAGCCACTAGACCCAAACCTATATCAAAAAATGAGATTCCAACAGCTGCTTATTGAGGTATTACAGGGTCACAACCAACCTTTAAGGCCTGGTGTGCTATAAAGCTCCTGTTGTCTTCTTGAGAAAAGCATAGTTCTGCCAGATGGGCAATATGATACCAGGAGACAATTATTTGAAAAGAAAAACACTGTTGTTATAAGGGCTGGCCTGAGCAGCCAATGCTTTTCTTTAGACCCCCAGGCAAGGAAGAGGAACATTCTTGGAAGAGCTAGTAACATCCTGAGGCTTAGCTTTTCAGAGCTTTCACTAAGGGCCTGATGTATTGACATTAAAACAGAGCTCCTTCCCTAAAATCAGGAATATGTTTTGGTGAGCTGGTAATGGTCTAGAACCAGGGCCTTTGTGGTAGGGTTGTTTCAGATCCCATATAGAGCTATGGTTATGAGGCCCAAGACCACTAGTGGGCTTACTCAATAATGATCTCGTGATCTGTATTCCCTTTTGCAGCATTGTTTGATTAGACTCCTCTCTGAGTATGTCCCATTGTTGGATAGTTTCTGCTGACTTCCTAGGAGTCATCCATTTCCCTCCACTTCCCCCATGGCTGTAGTATACAAGATGCTATTCCTCTTAAGAAGCTTACATGCCATGCAATATAGCTTGTGCAAGACTTCCCCAATACAGCTTATATCATTTCCATCTTCTACTTTTCCTATCATTCCCATCCTCTGCCAGCTTCAATTCAGAACCCTGTCACTACAGAATGACCTGCTGTTTCAGTTCACTGGTATGTTTAAGAAATAATTTTGAGAATATTTTTCCTGTGTAACTAACCAATCTGCCTAAAATGGCTAGATCTACAAGTTGACTGTCTCTATTTAAATTGTCCGAAGTGCAACCTGAAGCATGAAGCTAAAAGACACAAGGATGATAGCATTTGTTGAATGCAAAATGTGTCTAGGCTGTATCCTCTTTGAGCATTTGCTAGTGACGGATGCATACTATTATTAAAAGTATTTTTCTTTATTAATATCCTAAGTGTATGAAGTGGTTTCTCTATGGGAAGACATATTAATTCTAGAACATCTGCATTTCCATCCTGTTAGAAAAAAATGTTTCTGAGACAAGCTCTCTTATGCTGACTCTGGTGGCCTTACTTCTATTCTTTGGCTCTCCAGGCCAATGATTTTGCTGTCCTCTATACTACACCTTCAAATTCTTAAATTAAATGACTGTACCACTTCAGAGTTTTAAAATTATCCTTTGAAGTCATGTAGTTGACTTTCAATGCAGTCACAGGAAAAGGTTTCACATGTGGAGCACTGCTTTTGACTTCAGACCAAATAGAAGGAACTGTTTAATGTATACACTGCAGTGGGAAGCAGGGTAGGCAATCAGCTACTAGTGTCAATATTATGAAAAAGGACCTGACTGTGGTAGCAGGAGTTATTTTGTAACTTTCCAGCATGTTTTAATTCATGTCACATGAATGATCACAGACCAGATTGTATGAGTGTAGAGTTTGGGAAGATTATCTTAACCCAATGAATATTGAATTTGCAATTAGGCAACTCTCCTACGCAGATACATTCAATCCTGCTTGATACAGTTGTTATCTCAGAGGTTTGAGGAACAGGCCATTGACTGTAACTCTATGTGTCAAGTTATATATCTCAGCAGCCAAAATATGCATATGGGCAATATTAATCTGTTGCTTAGTAAGGAATTCCGTTTGCTAGCAAAAGTCTTATTATTTTTCAAAATCAATATAGCTAAGGTTTTTTTTATCTTAAAAATATATTATGTTATCATTTTGAAAATCACTAATCAGTACATTTTAAAATATTTTCTTTAAGTGCATTACTGCTTTTCTCTCTATTGTTTCTCTTCTCCAACATTTCTAGGTCTTTACTAGCTGCGTTGCTCTTCTCTCAAGTGATGTTGATTTTTGACTTCCATGTACAGCAATATCTTCTGCAGCTTAAGCTTGTCTTATGCTCTATAATTCAGAATTGCTTCGAAAACCTAATCCTGTCTCTGCTGCCCAGTGCTGGAAAGATAGTTCTGCAACACCTTCCATTCTGGGCCTTGACTGGTCATTAAGAAAGAAAATAAACCAGTTAGTTAATGAATGACCTCCAATGTTTCTGGCTTTTAGTGGAGACTTATAAATGAAGAGGATCTGTGCAAGAATTGAGTTCATTGACCAACTTTGAAGCTGGTGGAGTAACAGTGCAAAAAGGGAGACACAGGATGGGGGTTGAGAGATTTCTACTTCAACAGTAGTTGAGATTATCAATGTGGAATTAGGTAATCATTTTTAGATGTTCCATTAATGTCCTGTTTGGCCTTTTATTGGGGTCTATAGATCAGGGCAATTAAGAACTTGGTTAAAGTACTGACCTTATCATGAAATCAAATTGCTATAGTTATAGTAGTTCAATCAAAATAGATCTGGGTAAAATGTTGTGGTCATGCCTAACAAGACTGTTATGTTTTAGGTTTTAGATGTGCACCCAAAGATAAGAGCGTTGAGAAATTTTTGATGTGCGCTAATACAAATCCCTAAATTCTGGAGCACATGGCAATTAAGCCTGTTTCACTTTTCAAAATAATTTTTTGAGATTATAACTACATCATATCTACATTCTCTTTCCTGACTCCAAGCCCTACCATGACCCATCATTGTTTTCTAATTCATGGCCTGTTTTTCTTTAACAACAGTTTGCCCAGTAACAACAGTTACTGTGTGAATGTGACCTGTCTTTGGCTGCAGGGTTTCTCAGCCAGGAGGCAATGGGTTGGCTGCATTACACATTGATTGTATAAAGGAATGTGCACACAAAGGACCCTGTGCTTTGGATGAGGAACAGAATATGCTCTAGGAGAGTAGAAGAATGTCTACAAAAAAATAGAAATTTTCTACACTGTGGCCCTGTCTACTGAGCTGGAAGGGCAGAGCTGGAAGGACTGTGTTGTCTGAGTCATTTGCTCTCTAATCACCCGAAGGGGAGCTGCTAATATTCTCACATCCAGCTGGATGAGTCTAGCCTATGAGGGACTCTTGGAAGGCTTAGCAATTGAAAGTACTAGTGGCAGGTAGCTTCCATGTTCTTTCCAGGATTCTCTTTTACTTTGGCTGTAATAAGTTGTAAGGAAGACCAGAAGTAATGCCATGGTGAGTGTAGAGTGATCAGAGTAGGTCTGTTGAGCTGACATTTCGGATTGGATTTGGATGGACCATGAGCCTGACTATGATTTTATTGGTTCATGTCATGACCTGGGCAGTCATACTTGTCCTCTGTGCCTCTCTGTACATGGATTTCCTTGGTAGAAGGAGACTCTGGAATGGGAGGATATGATGCTTGTAATATCAGTGTTCAGTGTGCACACACAGGCATTCTTTTGGTGTGCAGTGGAAAGATAGTTTGGAAAAATAAGTGTCCTGTATTTATTTATTTATTTTGTTTGTTTGTTTGTTTTGTTTTTTTTGAGACAGGGTTTCTCTGTATAGCTTTTCACCTTTCCTGGAACTCACTTTGGAGACCAGGCTGGCCTCGAACTCACAGAGATCCACCTGCCTCTGCCTCCCGAGTGCTGGGTTTAAAGGCGTGAGCCACCACCACCCGGCGTGTCTTGTTTTTAGAAGTTTTGAATATTGCATTTCACTTTTGGATTTGTCATATAAATGCTACAAATAATATGGAAACTGTTAGAAAGTTGGTGATGTGGATCACCCTATGGGCAATATATGATTATAATGCTTTTAAATTTCTGTTACCACCAGCTGTAATGGTGTGTTTCAATAAAGTTTAGTTTCAATGAACCAAAGGCATTTCTGAGCTTCAGAGGTGTCTCAAATGTGCATGGTGTTGGGGGGATTGATAGGACAAAATTGACATCTTGTGCCATAATCCATGTGACAGGAAGTAGATTTTAAATTATTCTTCTATGTTGCTTTGGGATTGGGCATCAGTGGGGCTGGGTTTACCTGAAAACACAATGAGGCATAAGAAGCTGCATAGTCATAGCAGGAGATCACCTCCTTTTGCAGAAGATCACCTCCTTTTGCAGAGAGCTCTATAGCATGGGGTTTCTGTCTTTGGAAAAGCTATCAGGAGCTAGAGGGTCAGAAACTACAAATTAAAGGTCACTTTGAGTTAATTTTGTGGTAGTTGTGAAGTCAGTTTATTTAATTTCTAGACAATACAAAGTGCAGGTTTTTGTTTTGTTTTGTTTTGTTTTTGATTTTTTTTTTTTTTTTTTGGAAACTGAGGATTGAACCCAGGGCCTTGAGCTTGCTAGGCAAGCACTCTACCACTGAGTTAAATCTCCAACTCCGTAATTTCTAGACAATATAATCATAGGTAGCTGGGTAACATTAGTCAAGATTACACTTTTCCTGGCTAAGTTTCCTTTGGTCTTTGGATCAATAGTTGACTATATTATTCTTCCTGGTTTCTTGGCTTTTCTCTCTGTCTCCATTATTCTTTCACAAACATTGTTCATATTTGTTATTGTTGCAGCTTTGTGATAAGTATAGAAGTCATATTATGTCAATCTGTGTACTATTTTTCATAATCTCATTAATCATTCTGGGTGTTTCCACTGTAAATGTAGCTTTTTAGTCAACATTCCTCTTATAAATTGTTGGGTATTTTTCATTGGATTGCATTCACTTTATTGACCACATACAACATTTTAATTTTGATACTTCATGTTTCCAAGGATTATTTATTTGCTTCTATATTTATTTAGGTTTTGTTGTTCTTGTTGTTAATCTGTGAAAGACTTGGTTTATTGGATAAAATGTCTTAGCAGGTGCCTCAGCACATATTCTTTTTGGTGATAACATCAGTTCAGATACCAATACTCAAGTTGAGATGTTCATAACTATCTACTATTCCTGATTCTGTATACATACGGAAAACATACCCTTTCATTTACAAACATATGCAAAAATAGCAATAAACTTATTTTCAAAAGTTCTCATGACTTATAAAGCAATTAGAGAAAACCAAGTTGCTTTTGGTGTAGACTGATTCTTTTAAAACCTGTTATCTTGCATTTTGTTTTTAAGTTTTCATTTTCTCACGCTGATGTAGACTTACAGGCAATCAGCAATCATAGAAAACAAAATGTTGTTGAAATGATCCTAATAGACATCCTTTTCTTTTCTTTTCTTTTCTTTTCTTTTCTTTTCTTTCCTTCCTTCATTTCTTTATTTTTTCAACACAGGGTTTCTTCTGTGTAGCTTTGCACCTTTCCTAGAACTCACTCTGTGGCCCAGGCTAGACTCCAACTCACAGAGATCTGCCTGCTTCTACCTCTGAGTGCATTACCACCATCTGGCCTATCCTTTTCTTTTATCATAAGAGAACGACATGCTTTTAGTAGTCAGAAGTATTTCCTACAATGTTAAAACCTCTGGAGGTGCCAGGCAGTGGTGGCACACACACAAAGCTACACAGAGAAACCCTATTTCAAAAACCAAAAAAGAAAACTTCTGGAGGCTTTGAGTGAATCTCTCCAATTTTGGTGCAACACCTTCCTCACACAACCTGTTTTCTGTTATTGGCAAAGGAGATTACAGTGTGTACAGGATGAGTGATACTAGTGACTTCTTGTATTTGATTTTGATAGAATCGTGTTGTTCATGTTTAAGGGTCCATGATATATTTTTGTAGGTATGTTTTTTTTTGTTTCAATTTTTTCAGTGCTGCCATTTATGTTGTTGGTTTTATTACCAACTTATACTGTTGTTTCTCTGGAAAATGACTGACCTTCGCTAATTTCGAATTTAGGAAATTTCTTCTTATGATTTCTTTGAGTTTTTATTGGTTTTGGAAGTTTCTGTGGGGAGACAGTCTTAGTTTTCTTTTCTTGATCTTAGAGGCTTGCCTTATCCCATTTCCTGGCATATCTGTGTTTTCTTGTTTTGCTATCTTCATGTTTGTATTTTGCTGGTTAAGTGATTGGATATAATTAATATATTGGCTTTGGGTCTTTAAAACCTCATATATTATTGTCTCCTTTTCCTAATTAGCATGAGCTGTCAACATGACATAGCCTAGAGTCATCTGAGGGCATCTCAGTTTAAGGTGTGCCTAGATCAGAACATCTGATTGCTGTTTCTGGGAGAGATTGTGTTTATTATGATTGACATTTGAAGTTTCTTCCACTGAGTTGACAATATCTCTAAGCAAGTGGGCCTGGTCTGTATAAGAGAGCTACCTTAGCACAAGACCATGAGAGAAAACTGGGAAGTAGTGTTTCCTCATGTTCTGTCTTCATTTATTAGCTTGAGTTTCTATTCTAAGCTCCCACAAGGATGAAATGTGACCTAGGATATCAACCAAATAAAGCTGTTCATTACCTGAGTTACTTTTGGTAAGGGGATTTAATCACAGCAACAAAGAAGAAAGTTGGAACAAAAAATGGTACCTCAAATGTGATTTTCTTTCTGTCCTTACTATCCTGAATGGAATTGTTTTGTTGTTTTGCTATCTCACCCAGGGAGGCCACTGATTCAAGGCCATTTTCCTTCCAGGTTTGCAGTGCTGTGGTTATATGATATATACTCCTACAAATCATTAAAATTTAGTGTTAGACCAGAAGAGCTAGGTTTTCTGATTCTTGTAGAGTTAGAAATGAAAGAGGTTCAGACAATGAGAGCTATAATATAACAGAATCTGCAGAGACTGAGGGCATTTGTTCACATCCATTGTGCCATTCACAGAATTGAGGGTAGATGATATGTGGGATTTAAATACTCAACATGAGTGGAGTAATCATAACCAAGTTTGGCTGCTTGTCAGGATTACAAGAAGAGCTTACTCCAGCTTACTCAACACTGTCTGAGTTACTCTGAATCATGGCAGTTAGGAGAAGAATCCTAGAAAATGAAATTTTAAGTAAAAATGATGTAATGTAGATATTTGTAATTTGTAGCTCTGGAGAGTTACACAGAAAGAGTAACTCTCAACATGGTACTGAAATCTCCAAACTAGAGGAATCATTTGCTAGTACATATACTCTGTATATTTTAAAGTATAAGGACTTCCCTGTCACCTGCCTATACTAATGGATGGTATTATAATTTGTATGCATCTTCAATAGCCAACTTTGTCCTGTGGCAAAGGCATCTACCTAATGTTTAGCACTAGAGAAATTTCAAGCTGGTGTTAGCAACTACATAGACCAGTGGATACAGTGAATTTGGGTAGTTGTAGCCACTATTGCTTTAGAAAAAATTATTTTTTTAAACTTTTTTTTCCCTCCAGAGCTGAGGACCGAACCCAGGGCCTTGCGCTTCCTAGGCAAATGCTCTACCATTGATCTAAATCTCCAACCGATAAAATTATTTTAATCAATAAAATCTCCCAACTCATGAAATTGACCTAAGATGGTTCAGTAGTAATCCTGAGTTAGTTATTGTATGTTCAAAACACAATCACATAACACAGTATATTTGCACTGACTTTTTTTCTCATTTATTCTTGCTATGGCCAGCCACCATAAAGCCTTTCCCAGCACTGCCATCCCCCTAATGCAGACCACATGCAATATCTTGTCACCTTCTCCACTGCCAGGCTTGAAATCGCCTCCTAGGCCTTCTGAAATCCATCATCATTTATTTGCACTGACTTTAAATGTCAACAATTACTTTATAAAAGCTTATTTATATGTATTTGTGAGATCTTGAGGTGACTCATCAGGTCAAAGCACTTTGTTGTACAAGTGCAATATGATTGTTTCTGGGATTCATCTCCTTTTTTATTTTCTCACATGTAAATATCCTACCAATTACATCAAAGAGAATTTTTAAGCTTGCTCACTTTTGGGGTATAGTCAATAGTGTTCCTGATTTGAGTATAGATAGCTGCTAATGTTGGACTCCATCTATCTATCCTCCTAGGGTCTCAATATCCCTAGTAATCTCACAACATTGCATGTAAATGTGGCATGTTAAAGGAAAGAACAGTGGAAATGTCCTCAATAGCTTCCTAATCTGGCCTAGCAAATCATCTTCTGGTTAATTATTATATACAGTACCTGAGTCAAATCTTCTCTCTGTTCAAGGGTTAGGCTGGAGATCCTGGATATGTTTCCCTGCCCTGAGAAAAGAGCTGTAACTTAGAATTTTTGAGTGGACACTTGGGCTTTGTGATGGTTTAGTTACTTATATTTTTTCTTAATTTTTGTTTTTCTTCATAAATGAACTAACCCATAACTACTTCTTGGCTTTGTTTCCTTTTCATGTGTATTATTGTTGATTACTTGCATTTGCAAGCAGTTTGTTAGTCATTTTCAACCATAGTCATTTGCTGAATTGAACCTCACTTTGTAATTAATTTCCACTATTTATTTGTCTTTTCCTGGAATATAACAGATACCAAAATTCCATTCTTTCAAAGTCCTTTATAACAGGAATGAAACATAACATAAAATAATATATTTTATTCAGAATTTTGTTCTTAGTATAGAACTGGCTGGAATGGATCTTGATATTTTAGAAAAGTCTGGCCCAAACTTACAAAGACCCACCTGCTTCTCATAAAATTACTCTTTATTCTAGAATAAGTATATCTTTGAAGGTACACATTTACATGTAATGTATATATTTTTGTCTTTCTTTGAGACAGGGCCTTATTATGATCACACCACTGCCTCAGCCTACTGATTTACGGGATTAGAAGAACAGTTTATGGTTTCTGTATCTGTTTTTATTTTCATTGTGTTCAAAAGTAAAAGAAAAGATAATCTTTACAGCATTCTTGAAATTTTCAAAAACTTAAAAAGAACTCAAGAACAGTACAAATATAATAGGAGAGAAGTCTGTGGTGTCTTTGTAGGAATTCAATGGAACCATTGACAGAACTTCAGTCTTGGAATATCCATTCTTATTCTCTAGGAATTAGTGTGAAAAATTATGTTTAGAGTTTGTAGTATATGCCATTTTCATATTAAACAATATCAATTGATTATTGAGGGTTCCTAAATTTTGAGAATTCAGAAAATTCAGTAAATTAATTCATTACTTAAATTTGAAATTGTTTTATTAGACAGGACACTTGCATGTTTTAGCGACAAGTATTGCTTCTAAGATTGTGAAGCTTCTAGGTATATGTTTTTTTATCCCATTTTTTCCCTGGAAATGTGTTCTCATCTTCTTTTATATTAAATTGATATGTAGAGCATGCCTCATCAGAAAATCTGAAATTCTGTTAGAGTATTTAAAACTATATGGATGATAGAAGTTTAGCAGGTAAAATCTAAAGATATCCGAAATATCAAAAAGTACTGAAAACTTCAATGTTACACACTAACGTCTTGGAGAATTATTCATTACTGATCATTGGAAGTAATTAAAGTTATATAGATATAATTGAATAATATCTGAATCTTTTTATTATAATATTCTGTGTGACCTTATGCTCCTCAAGGTACATTTAAATATGGTTTTGAATGAACAATAGAAACTGCTGAGATACATTTGACGCTCTTGTTGACATTTGAAAGTAGCCTAAATAGTATATTATTACAGTTTTACAAAGAAGAAAATTAAATGGAAAGTATTGATAAGAGGATCAAAAAATCTCTCTCTGCTGGTAAGTTCTAAACTCAGAAGTGAGACAAACTGAACACATATTTGGTAGTGTTTACTATGTACTAAATTAGATTAAAACTTGCCTTTGATCTTTATAATACCTGCATTAATCTTCCCTCAGTGTTGAGTTTTTATCTATTTAATTTGAAATGTCAAATTTAGGACTGTAGGCAGTATAGTACAATATGCATGTATAGCTATAGGCCAAGTTGTTACATGCCTGTGGGTGGTAATATTTTGTTTGTGCTCTAACAAGTAAAACCTGCCTGAAGATCAGAGATTGAATCTAGGCACTAGTTAACCATAGAGATCTGGAGATCTGTTCAGACAGGAAAGAGGAAGTAATATAGCTGGGCAGCGAGAGGAAGTAATATGGCAGAGTGGAGACAGGAGTTACCCACTTTTTGACTGAGGTATTGGTGAGGGAAAAGGTGGCTGTAGCTTGCTCCTGTGTATCTCTGATCTTTTAGCATTTACCTCAATATCTGGCTCTGGTGTTCTTTTTTTTTTTTTTTTTTTTTCTTAGAAGTGTTTTTTTATTTTCTTTCAACCTTTTTATTTTTGAAAATTTCAAGCATATATACAACTTGACTTGCCATTATAACAAATCCCCATGGACAAGTGTCAGCAATCTTTATTCCTTCTCAGCTAAGATGATTTTTTTAATTTTATAATTTAATTTAATTTTACATATCAGCCATAGATCCCCCTGTCCTCCCCACTGCCTTCCCCCTAGCCCACCCCTCATTCCCATCTCCTCCAGGGCAAAGACTCCCTTGGCCCAAACTGACCAACTCTGGCTCTGGGATTTTACTATTAAGACTAGTTAGAATTCATGCTACATCTGGCATCCAACTTGTGGGGCACCAATCCACAAAAATGTCATTTGCCTGTGGCTCTGCAGCTACCAGCCCAGGCCATAGCTACATGGAACCAGAGTCACTACCCCATCAACAAGGTTTTCCTCTCTTCATCTGAAACATCATTATCATTGGCAGATTTGGTGAGACAGTTGGAAATTCTTAAAGGCAGCAATTAGTTAAAAGGGAAAGTTTTTTTCTCACTTTAAAAATTGGAAACACTATTACATTGGAGGGAGTTAGGTCTCTGTATGATAAATACGCTGGAGAGTTCGAAGATGGAACAATTAAATATGAAGATAATGAATTAGATGGTATTTACATAATGTCAATTATAAATATTATCTGTTTGATCATTTTGTTTTATCACTAAAAATGTTGGTTAATGTGAGTGCCAAGGTACAAGTCTTAGAAAAACTTAAAACAGATCATAGAGACACTCAGACTTAGAAGGAAAAAAAAATTTTTAATGACAATATGGTTATATTCTGTTTTCCAAATGAATTATTACAATTAATACAAGTAAAAAGCAGCATGTTGGGTTGGGGATTTAGCTCAGTGGTAGAGCGCTTGCCTAGCAAGCACAAGGCCCTGGGTTCGATCCTCAGCTGGGGGGGGGAACCAGCATGTTTTCCATATCCCCTACATGATTAAACATTTTATGTATTATAGATGAAAAACAAATTCTCCCAAGAACCCATATACATTCATACCCAAGCAACTTGTTTTAGATTAACAGAGTGTAAGCAAGCAAGATATTCTTTTACTGTCAGGCTGCATTTTGAGTTACAAAGAAAGGACCAATCACTTTATTACTTATCTTGAAAGAATTCTTACAAGGAATCTTAAAAGAACCGCAAATTTAAACTTTTAAACTTTTACATACGAAAAAGAATCAGTCAGTTCTACTTGAAATCTTTTTTTTTTTTTTTTGGTTTTTTGAGACAGGGTTTCTCTGTGTAGCTTTGTACCTTTCCTGGAACTCACTTGGTAGCCCAGGCTGGCCTTGAGATCCGCCTGGTTCTGCCTCCTGAGTGCTAGGATTATAGGCGTGTGCCACCACCGCCCGGCTCTACCTGAAATCTTTAGGGTATGTACCCACTCATCAATAGTTTTTTTTTTTTTTTTTTTTTTTTTTTTTTTTTTTTATTTTTTATTTCAGGAGATTGAGAGCATAAATGAGTATAAGTAATTAATCATCACCTTTGGTTATCAACCAATTAAAATAAGCAAGAAAGTCACATCAGCTAAGTATAATTCGGCTGCTTTGTTCTTGTTCTTTGAGCTTTATGAGTTTCTCTTTCAACTATGTGCCTTTCTAAAACTTTATATTGCCTTCTTGGGTTTTTCACCTCGAAGCTATTTGAGAAAAACATTTTAGTCTAACTTTAAGTTATTTTCAAAGCTTTGTTTCAGCTATGATGCCCCCCCCCCCCCCCAAAAAAACCTGTGAACACATCTCCCAACATTAAGATTAATAGAGTTTAAGCTAGCTGGGCTACTGAGACTCAATTATTTTTCTTTTTTTTTTTTTGTTTGTAATTTTTTTAATTTTTTTCATTTTTCTTTATTAAGAAATTTTCTACTCACTCCACATGCTATCCACAGACCCCCTCCCTCCTCCCACCCCCAGCCCTCTTTCCCAAGCTACCCTGCATCCCCACATCCCCCAAATCGAGGTCTGCCATGGGGAGTCAGCAGAGCCCAGCACACTGATCCTAGGCAGGTCCAAGCCCTAGAAGGAGGAATTTAAAGGAGAACCAATCTCAACATTGCATTATAATGTTACAGAAGAACACCCTAAGTTTTTTACAGTCAACTATAGTTTATCCAGTAACTTTACAGAAAATGCCAAAGGACAGATATCCCCAAAGCTGTATAAGAGCTGAATGGACTCAAAGCCCACCCTGCACCAATTAGGAAAAGGTAAGACTCCACCTCTGGACTGAGCAGACCAGGTCTCTAGGCCCCAGAGGCACATTCCATGGCCTTCACCAGCCAGTGGAGCCCCAGGGACCAGGCACCTGCCTCTTCCCCAGCCCCCTTGCCAAGAAACCATCCCCTGTGACACCAGTGACCACCAGACCCATAAGTCCACACTGCACCTATTGCAAACAGGTAAGACTGCATCTCTGGACTGGGCAGACCAGGTCTCTAACCCCTAGGCCCTGAGGGCACATTCTGTGCCGATCACCCCACACCCTAGCCAGTGTATCCTTAGAGACTGTGCAGCAGATTCTTCCCCTACCCCATTCACCATACCAGTCATCCACTATGGCACCAGTGAAAATAGTACCCATAAGCCCATCCTGCACTGATTGGGAAATGCTGCTCCCTGAGACAAAGCCCACTAGTGCTGATTAGACTAAGAACTGCTCACTAAGACACAGAGTCCATCAGCACCTATTGGGCCAAGAGCCTTAATTAGATCAAGAGTATCAATTGAACCAAGAGAGGCTTCCTCAGACACAGACACCACTTGCAGATGATATAATAGTATACACAAATGACTCCCAATATTCTACTAGGGAACTCTTATAGCTGATAAACACCTTCAGTAATGTGGCAGGATATAAGATTAAATAAAAACATCAGTAGCCCTCTTATATAAATGATAAAAGGGCTGAGAAAGAAATCAGAGAAACATTACACTTTACAATAGCCACAAATAATATAAAATACCTTGGGGTAACTCAAGCTAAGCAAGTGAAAGACCTGTATGACAAGAACTTTAAGTCTCTAAAGAAAGAAATTGAAGAAGATATCAGAAAATGGAAAAATCTCCCATGATCATGGGTAGGTAGGATTAACATAGTAAAAATAGCAATCTTACCAAAAGCAATCTACTGATTCAGTGTGATCCTTATCAAAATCCCAACACAATTCTTCACAGACCTAGAAAAGAACAATACCCAACTTCATTTGAAAAAACAAAAAACCCAAGATTGCTAAAAGAATCCTGTACAATAAAGGCACCTCTGGAGGCATCACCATCCTTGACCTCAAGATATGTTCTAGAGGTATAGTAATAAAAACAGCTTGGTACTGGCACAAAAACTGAAATATGGATCAATGGAATTGAACTGGAGACCCTGACATTAACCCACACACCTATGAACACCTGATTTTTTTTTTAAAAAGAAGCCAAAATTTGTACAATGGAAAAAATTCAACAAATAGTGCTGGCATAACTATATATAAACATGGAGAAAATTTAAAATAGATCCATATCTATTGCCATGCACAAAATTCAAGTCCAAGTGGATCTAAGACCTCAACATGAATCTAATTAGAAGAGAAATCTTAATCGATTTCTTCATAAATCTTAATAGAAGAGAAAGTATAAAGTAGTCTTTAACATAGTGGCACAGGTGACCACTTTCTAAATATACCACCAGTAGCACAAACACTGAGAGCAACAATTAATAAATGGGACCTCCTGAAATTGAGAAGCTTCTGTAAGGCAAATGACATAGTAAATAAGACAAAACAGCAGGCTATAGAATGGGAAGAGATATTCACCAACTCCACATGTGACAGAGGGCACTTCTCCAAAATATATAAATAACTCAAGAAACTAGACATCAAAATACTGAAAGATCCAATTAAAAAATGGGCTACAGAGCTTAATAGAGAATTCTCAATGGAAGAATCTCAAATGGCTGAAAGACACTTAAGGAATTGCTCAACATCCTTAGTCATTAGGGAAATGCAAATCAAAACAACTCAGAGATACCATCTTACACCTGTCAGAATGGCTAAGGTCAAAAACACTGAAGATATGTTGGAGAGGATATGAAGCAAAGGGAACACTCCTCCACTATTGGTGGGTATGTAAAGTTCTACAATCACCTTGGAAATCAGTATGGAGGTTTCTCAAAAAATTGGCAATCAGTCTTCCTCAAGACCCAGCTATACCACTCTTGGGCATTCAACTGAAGAATGGACTAAGAAAATGTGTTACAAATACACAGTGGAGTACTACTCAGCAGAGAAAAACAATGACATCATGAAATTTACAGGAAATTGGATAGAACTAGAAAATATCCTGAGTGAGGTAATCCAGACTCAGAATGACACACATGGTATGTACTCACTCATAAGTGGATACTAGATGTAAAGCAAAGGATAATCAGAATAAAACCCACAGCTCCAGAAAATCTAGCTAACAAAGAAGACCCTAAGAGGAATACATAGATAACCCAGTGAAGGAGAAATAGATGAGACCTATATGAGCAAACTGGGTGTAGTTAGAGTTTTCCTGCCTGGCCCAGTCAGGACAAATCTCTCTTACCCTCCAGTCCCACAGTCACTCAGACCCAACCAAGAAAGCACACAAAAACTTATATTGCTTACAAACTGTGTGGCCATGGCAGGCTGCTTGTTATCTACTTCTTCTATCTTAAATTAGCCCAATTCTGTTAGTCTATACTTTGCCACATGGCTTGTGGCTTACCAGTTGCTTTCTTTACATGTTGCTTCTCATGGCGGCGGCTGGCAGTGTCTGTCCCAGCCTTCCTGTTCCCAGAATTCTCTTCTCTGTTTCTCCTGCCTATACTTCCTGCCTGGCTACTGGCCAATCAGCATTTTAATTACACAGAGTGATATCCACAGCAACTGGGAGTGAGCGGGAGTAATGGAAGGCAAAGAATGGGTGATGAGAACATAAAGAAATGGGAGGTTTGAGCTGGAACAGGGACAGAGTGGGAGAGCAAGAAAAGAGGTACCCTGATAAATGAAGACATCGTGGGAATAGGAAGAAACGGTACTAGGGAAGTTCCCAGGAATCCACAAGGGTGATCTTACCTTAGACTACTGGCAATATTTGAGAAGGTGCCTGAACTTGTCTACTCTGGTTACTAGATTAGTGAATACCTTGTCATCATAGAGCCTTCAACCAGTTACAGATGGAATCAGATGCAGAGATCTACAGCCAGGCACCAGGCCAAGCTCTAGAAGTTCTATCAGTGAGAAAGAGGAGGGATTCTATGAGCAAGGGACATTGAGATCATGATGGGAAACCGTACAGAGATGACCAACCACACTAGTGGAAACCCATGAACTGTGGACAAATAACTGTGTAGCCCCCATGGGACTGGACTAGGCCCTCTGTATAAGTGAGACAGATGTTTAGCTTGAACTGGGGGGGGGGGCTATAGGCAGTGAGATTGGGATCTATCCCTGGTGTATGGGCAGGCTTTTTGGATCCTAATGCCTAAGGTGTGACACTTTGTGCAGCCTTGGTACAGGGTGGAGGGGCTTGGACATGCTTCAAATGAATGTACCAGGCTCTGCTGACTCCCCATAGGAGACCTTGATGTGGAGGAGGTAGGAATGAGGGGTGGTTTGGGGTGAAGGCTTGGGGGTGGGAAGAGGGAGGACGGGGGACTGTGGTTGGTATGTAAAATGAATAGACATTTTCTTAATTAAAAGAAAAAGAGCAGTCCATTTCCTGGTAGAGGACTGGCATTAATAAAATACTGTTTGACATTGCTTATATGTTCAGTGTTAGCTGCTGAGATCTGTAACCTGACACACACTGCTACAGCCAATGACCTGTGTCTCAACTTTCTGAGATGACTTAACTATGCTGAACTGGATTGAACATATCTGCAAAGGAGAACCCCCTAGTTGGAAATTTATCCTTCATTGGCTCAAGCTACACGCCCCCACCCACCAAGTTGTACAGCCACCAATCTGGCTTGCCTTCATTCACATGACATCAATTAATACATGATGGGAAATTACAAAATGACTAACCCTGCTACAGTCAGGTGATAGTTCAAAATGTTAACTTCAGCAGCTGATTGCCTATGCTATGTTCCCCTGCAGTGTGCACAAGAAATTATTCCTCCTATTCTGGTCTGAAGTAGAGGCCATGCTCCATATGTAAATTCTTTACCTGTTACTGCAATGGACAGTCGACTACATGACTCAAATGAGTAATTTTAAAACTCAGTGGTGGTACAGCCCTTTGATTTAAGAATTTAGTTGGTTTAATCAAGAGGACAATAAGGTCATTTCTCTGGGAAGCAAATGACTGGAATCAAGGCCACCTGAGTCCATATAAGAACGCTTGTCTCAGAAATATTTTCTTAATTTTTGGAGGTACAACTGTTTTAGAATTAATATGTCATCTCAGGACTCAGTCACTCTACATACTTAAATGATTAATAGGCAAAAATTTCTTTAGTAACAGCATGCACCCATCTCTGGCTAATGCTAAAAGAGAAGCCAGCCAAAACAGATTTTGCATTCCATATGTGATATCATCCTTAAGTCTCTTTTAGGATCAAATCACAAGTTTACTTTAAACAATTTAAACAGTGTCAAAAGACTTCAAGTGTTGACACTTATAGTGATGAAGATTTAGAGAGAAAAATCTATCTTTTAGATCATACATTATAACCTATGTTTAAATGATATTCAAATCAATACATTTACAAGATGTATCATTACCTTTAATTCTCACACATACATAGGGCAGAGCACACAAATACAAAAATCATCAAAGAAAAGTCACATATCGGTACTGTGGATGCTGTTCTTAGATGAACAATTCTAACCTCCGAATAAGGCTGTTTTTTTGCCACTGAGTATGTTGGCCCAGAAAAAGGAGACAGGTGCTTCCATGCAGGATGGGAAGGAGTTCATTTTAACTAGTTCTGCCTGCGCTCGTCTCAGGGCTGTGATATCACTGTAGAGAATTCTATATTTTTTAAACTTTATTTTCATTTTATGAATATGGGTATTTGCCCGCAAGTGTCTGTGTGCAGTACCCTCAGGGGCCAGAAGAGGGCATCAGACCCTTTCAGACTGGTGCTATAAGAAATGGTTAGGTACCAGGTAGTTTCTGGGAATGAAAACTGTGTCCTCAGGAACAGCACAAAATGCTCTTTACTTCTAAGCCATCACTCTAGCTGCTTTTTTATTTTAAATGTATTTTTATATATTTTAATAAAAAATTTTTACATCACTTTCCTTCTGCCTTCCTTGTCCTCTCTCTATTCCTTCACAAATTCTCCCCTTCCAATTTCTTCCTTGTTAAGTATGTGTGATTAAGTATACACAAAGAGATGAATAAAACATGCTGAGTCCATTTCTGTTGGTTGTGTGTGCATGATTAAAGAGCTGAACACACAGCATTAAATAAGTGGTTAGGGAGCTTAGCCTTACCTGAAGATAAGTCTGTCACCAGCAGGAGGATCCTACTCTTCAATGAGCAGCAGGAGTCTGCCCCCAAAGTGACCTAGGCTGCCATAGTCAGGAAACATAATCAAGAATAGAAAACCCTGGGTATCAGTACCTCAGCAGACACTTGCTGGAGCTATGTCCCTGTAGCTCTGGAGCTGCAGGGAAGGCTATGGACAAAGCCATGAAACCAGTCACAGTCTCCCTTGGTACCATGAGTCTCACACCATACTTAACTGGCCAGGTTCACTTTGCATGTCTTTGAAATACTAAAATATCTGTCTCCAATTTCTAAATACCATGATTACAGGTCGGTAGAACCATGTCTTACCTAGGAGGCTTAAACTTCTTTTAATGAGGCATTAGAATGACAGGATGAGTGAGATGAATGATATTGGTGAAATTATTAAGGCCACTCCACATAGTTAAAAGGGAGGTTTATTTTGTGGGGTAGCTTACAAATGAAGGGATAGGTTGTAGGGTCTGGCAAAGGTATGGCGCAGTCCGCGGCGGTGTTCTCTGGAGAACTCTGCTCAGTCTACCTCCAGCGTCCAGGGTCCCACACCCAACAGAGACCTCTCCTCTCGATCGTGGGTCTTCAGCTTCCTCCCTCAGCCCTGCCTTGTGGGCGTGACCATTACCAAAGCCTCAATGGGGGTTGGAACTTCCAGGCCAATGCTGGGATGGCTACCCACTACAGAACAGTTACACTTAACCATATTCAAAATTAAATATTTCTGTGAACCCAGATTTCATCATCTGGAGAATAAGGACAGACCCCTACCCTACTCCTTTGATGAGTTATAGAAGAATCAATGATAAATTAAAACAATATTTTTATTGTTTGGAATAATAATTATTATTGGTCATAGTTGGAAGACAGTGGACTTAAAAGCAGGAGGGCTAAATTTGATGGGAGCCAACTTCTGTAACTGTAGATAGGACCAGAGCCTGAGTCTTTATTACTCTAAGCAGCCAGGCTCAGTCACTCATTCTTATTAATCTATTTAAATGAACCAAACTATCCACTTGTGATGTGACCACCTATAATTCAGGCACCCTGAAAAAAAGTGGGCAGAGCTCTCTGATGTCCTATGATAGCTTAATGTGTAGAGTGAGTCTCAGGGTAGACAGGGATTTATACTAAGACTAATCTTTAAAACAAAAAAGAAGAAAAGAAGGAAGGAAGAATGGAAGATAGAAGAAAAGAATCAAAAAGAAAAAATCACATTATTAAAGAACAAGGAAAACATGTTATTTATTTAGGTTTACTAATCCATTCTTGTTGTCTAAAAGGTTTAGATAGAAAGCAAAACATAAATAAAAATAAGTAATCTAATGAAGTCATATAATAAATTTTCCTATCTCTAAAACCTTCTGCCATTTTCAGGTCCTGTGTCTACATCCACAGGTATGAGCCAATATTCATGGACTACACAAAGAACAGTGGATCTTATAACGGGCCAGGTATCCCACTCATTCCTGCTCATACTTAACTGCCCAATCCCTTATTCGGAAGAGACTTACTTTCTAAAGTTGGGGCTCATATTATTTTCAATAAGAATGGAGTCTCAATTACAAATCAGGAAGGACAGCCAATACAAATCCTCACCCTCCAGCTTGAGGATGAATATAGATCACACCAAGAGTTGCCACATGCCCCCAGGACATGACCACATGGCTAGCCCAGTATCCAGAGGCATCCGCAGAGACTGGGGGAATGGGCTTGGCAAAACATTGAGCCCCAATACTAATTGAGCCTGATGCCACCACAACCCAGCTACAGCAATACCCTATGTCCTAGGAGGCAAAGGGAGGGAAACACCACTCACGTCAGGTGCCTCATGGAACTGGAAATTCTAATCCCTTCCTGATCAGCCTGGAATACTTCCCTGCTCCCTGTTAAAAAGGCAAACTCAAATGATTACTGGCCCATGCAGGATCTTAGTGAGGTCAATTGCAGGGATATGGATGTACACCCCACTCTATTGAATCCATATACCCTTTTGCGCTCACTTCCTCCTATACGGGCCTGGTATACTATACTGGACCTTAAAGATGCTTTCTTCAGCCTGCCTTTAGCCCCAAAGAGCCAGTTCTTGTTTGCCTTTGAATGGCACGACCCTGAGAAGAAATACAATGGATAACTGACTTGGACTAGGCTGCCCCAAGTGTTCAAAAACTCCCTAACCATCTTTGACGAGGCCCCACATGAGGACCTCAGGGAATACTGGAGGGGACATGCAATATCTGGATGATCTCCTGCAAATGGCTGAAACTGAAGAAGATTGTAAGGTAAGCACTGGCAATTTGCTTACAACCTTGGGAAGCCTGGGATATTGGGCATCAGCGAAAAAGGCCCAAATATGCCAAGCTAAAATGACTATGTAGGATATGTCCTTGAAGGGTGTCAGCATTGGCTCTACAAAACATGTAAAGAGACTGTGCTCAAAATACCTGCCCCCACTTCCAGGAGGGAGGTTAGGGAATTCCTCAGGCCAGCCAGCTTCTGTAGCCTCTGGATCCCCAGTTTTGCTGAACTAACTAAACTACTGTATGAGGCAACAAAAGAAAGCTAGCCCTTTCAATGGACTGAGGCTGAGGACAAAGCTTTCAATAAGATAAAAAAAAAAAAAAAAAAAAAAAAAGGCCCTCCTCTCGGCATCTGCGCTAGGATTGCCAGATACTACCAAACCCTTTCATCTACACATAAATGAAAGAAAATGCATAGCTAAAAGGGTCCTTACTCAAACTCTAGGACCTTGGAATAGGCCTTTGGTCTACCTCTCAAAGAGACTTGACCCAGTGGCAGAAGGGTGGCCCCCATGCCTAAAGATCATTGTCTCCACTGCCTTGTTGGTCAAAGATGCTGACAAGTTAACTTTGGGCCAAGAGCTCCTTATCACCACTCCTCACTCCATTGAGGGAGTGCTCAAACAACCACCTGACCAATGGCTGAGCAATGCTCGAATAGCTCACTACCAAAGCCTCCTTCTTAATCCCCCTCGTATCTGGTTTCTTCCAAGTGTGGCCTTAAATCCCGTATCCCTGCTCACCGATCCAGAGCTGGAGGCCCCCCCTACATGATTGTGAAGGAATCCTGAGCCAGGTACATGGTCTGAGAAAAGACCTATAAGACTAGCCCTTGCCAGATTCTGATCACACATAGTATACAGATGGGAGCAGCTTTATAAGAGATGGCAAAAGGTATGCAGGGGCAGCTGTGGTGACAGAAAAGAACACTGTTTGGTCAATGGCCCTTCCATCTGGAACTTCTGCCCAGAGAGGTGAGCTGATAGCTGTGAGTAAGGCACTGGAGTTGGCAAAGGGAACGAGGCTAAATGTGTACACAGACAACCACTATGCCTTTGCTACAGCCCATGTTCATGGAACCATCTACCAAGAATGCAGTCTTCTTACCACTGAGGAAAAGACAATCAAAACCAAACAGTGGATTTTAGACTTGCTGGCAGCCTTGTGGATTCCAACCAAATTGGCCATTATCCATTGTCCTGGGCACCAAAAACCTGAAACCCCAAGGGCTAGAGGGAACCAGAGAGCAGATTGGGCAGCAAAGAAAGCTTTGGAACAGATGATGGACATCCTGGCTCTGACGCTACCAGACCCAGGACCACAAGACCTCCCTGAGAATTCAACCTATACCCCTACTGACCTGTGCATGATACAGCACTTACCAAGGGCACAGCAGCCCCAAGGGACACTGAGCTGGTGAATGACTGGCAGTGGAAGACTCATCATATGAGAGAAGCTGGATGAAGCCCTTCTTGGTCACATTCACCATTCTACCCACCTCATCACCTGGAAAACAGAAGATCTAATAAGGCAGTTCCATTTAGAAATCTTTGACCTTCAACACAAGATCAAGCAAATAGCTAAGAAATACCTGGCCTGTCAACTCACCAATGAAGATAATCAACCCCAAAATCCTGGAACCAGACTTAGAGGCACCAAAGCTGGTTCCCACTGGGAGATAGACTTCACTGAGGTGAAACCTGGCAAATATGGTTACAAGTATCTTTTAGTATTTATAGATTCATTTTCTGCATGGGTGGAGGCCTTCCCCATGAAGCATGAGACTGCTGAGATGGTCGCCAAAAAGCTACTTAAGGACATCATTCTGAGGTATGTTATTCCCAACCTTCTTGAGTTGAGACAATGAACCAACATTCATCTCTCAGGTAACACAGTTCCTGGTAAGGACATTGGGGGTAAATTGGAAATAATATTGTGCTTATAGGCCCCAGAGTTCTGATCAGATTGAGTGCATGAATAGGACCCTAAAAGAGACCCTTACTAAATTAACCGTGGAAACTGGTAGTGACTGAATGGCTCTCCTTCCCTTTGCCCTCTATAGAGTTCATAACTTACCTTATACCTTGGGGCTAACTCCCTTTGAAATCATGTTTGGGAGGCCCCCTCCTATTTTCCCTAACTTAAAATATGAGATTGTTGCTGAGTTTGATGATATTAACCTGGCTGCTTCCCTCAAGGCTATGGCTCTCATGCATAAGGACATATGGTCTCATCTTAGGGCCGTTTATGAAATGGCTTCCCAACTGCCTCATAAGTTTCATTCTGGAGACTGAGTCTATGTGAAGAGACATTGAAGGGAGACCCTTGAGCCACACTGGAAGGGGCCATACATTGTGATTCTGACAACTCCAACAGCCGTAAAGGTGGAAGGCATTGCCACCTGGATTCATCACATCCATGCCCAAATGTCAGATCCAGAGATAGAGAACCCTACAGAACTGCCACAAGAAAGAGACTCCTCAGGCTAGAATACTGAGCATCAAGATAACCTGCTCAAGCTCACACTTCTCCATCAACCTCCATCATGAAGATCCTGTTTTTGTTGTCACTGCTTATTCTTTGCCACCCCACATTTCCTGCTAATCCACATCAACCTGCAAGTCTTACTTGGACATAGCTGGAGCTCCACCTGGGACCTGGTTTCCACCTCTAGAATTTGAGGTACAGGATTTATTTATGTTCAACTGAGATTGGCGCCAACTGAGAGAAAAAAAGTTTTTATGTCTGTCCAAGACACAAGATGGAAAAGTCCTGGTGTCAGCAGTGTGAGGGAGCTAAATATTACTTCTGTGCCTTTTGGAAATGTGTGAGTACTGGACCTATGTGGTGAACACCACTTGTAAGAGATGATATGACAGCAGTTGTGGGTTCTATGGAAATAAAAAAATGCAACCCCCTCAGGATAGAATTTACTGATAGGGGAAAACAAATTCAGACAGAGGAATGGGCCATTGTCAAGACCTGGGGTTTCCAAGTCTATGATGGCCCTAGACCTTATCTTGGGCTGATCCCAGGAGCCCTCTTCACCATCAGATTAGAGGTTCAGACAACCTCCCCAGTGGCAGTAGGATGCAATTCAGTCCTGGTACCTCAGGAGGCTCCTACTACTAGACTCTCAGGAGGGAAGCAGACACCAATAGTCCACTTGGGAACCACACCTCAGGGTCAAGAGTCTTCATACAGCCAACATCTTTTATGGGACTTGGTTTTTAAAACCTTCCAGGTGATAAATGCCCCTAAACCAAAGAATGCTGGCTTTGTCTAAATGCATAACACCCTTTCTATATTGGTATTGCAATAGCTGGTGAGTATACCTCAGTCTCCCCAGCATTCTGCCCTTGGGGAAAACAGGAAAAGATTTTGTTACAGCAGGTAAAGAGTACAGGAACTTGTGTGGTGCCTCCTGAAAAGCAAGCCCCAGCATATTTATGTAACCATTCTGGGATGATTAGAGATTCAATAGCCTTGTTAGGAACACAAATTAATGATAGAGAGCAAAATGTACACTCAGAAGCTAGATGGTATGAAAATTTGTTCAATTGGTCCTTTGGTTAACCACCCTGGTGTCTGCCTTAGCCAGCCCCTTAATGATTTTGCTCCTTTTCCTTAAACTTGGCCCTTGCCTTATTAGTAGACTGTCTTCATGTGAGAGTGGGTCAATTCTGTTCAGCTAATGGTTCTTAGGTCCCAATGCCACCCCCTTTAACCTATGAACAGGCAGGACCCATGATTGGGTCCTGTCACTGGTACTTGTGAAAAGAGGAATGTGAAGGGGCCCCCAAATAGCTTGACTATACAACAGCCTTAGTGGTCTAGACATAGATTCTGAGACAGGCTTACTGGCAGGCAAGACCCATATGCCGGAAAAGCCTCAAGCTGATACCACCCAGGGATCCCCCCAGGGATGAGGAGGTACATAACATTCCATCCATTAGATAAGGTGGCCAGATGTCCTTGAGCCTAGCACACACCTATCTCCCCTTCCTACCAAGATACCCTAGACAATTGTCAGCCAATCAGGGTCCTGAACCCTGGAAATCCCCTCACCCCACCCTGCCTAGGCTCAGGGCTCTCTGCTCTCACACCTGCATCAGACAGATGGAGGAACCAATTCCTGGAGCTTGAAATAAAGGCTCTTTGTTTTACATACAGGATAAGGTCTCTGTGGTAGTCTTTTGGGGGTCTCAGTGATCTAGGCATAACATTATATCTTCCCTTTTTTTAAAAAAAGTATACTTTTTATCCTATTATTTCTATATCTTCCTCTTTTTCTTTTCAGAGTAGATTCAATAATCTACCCTTTTATTCTATTATTTCTAACTTTTTTCAGAGTAGATTCAACAATCTATCTCTTATCTATATCCTCTTTTTTCCTTTTCTTTCTTTTTTTAAAACACCCTGGATCTAATCTCCTTTGTTTAGCTTTTCTTTTTCTTTATTGATCACTAACAATTAACAAAAAGTATCCAACCATTACAATGACAATATCTATAACTCATAAAAGGACCAAAAAATCCACCCCACTGCAAGGATTCTGTCGGTAATTACATCATCAGCCTGGGATGGCAGCCCAGCCTAAAAAGAGGGTGGGTCCTCTGTGCTTCCCTCTCTCCTTCCGCTCTCTTCCCTCCGCATGGTCTCTCTGTTTCTCTCGTCCTCTCTCTTCCTTTCTCTCTCTCTCTCTCTCTCTCTCTCTCTCTCTCTCTCAAGCTCTAAGAAGGTAACTATGGCTTGTGACTGTCCTCTAGCACTCTCTTCCATTGGCATGGCTGCTGTGGGCAGCAGCCAGCCATGAGCAGCGCCAATTTAACCAACATTTGGTGTCGTAACTCGGATACACCAACTGAGGACCTACTGACTGCTGCTGCTTGCCGTCTCCTCCCCTATCCAGTGAGACATCAGACTGCAAGCATGCACACATCCCTCGCCTCCACTGGACTCCTACACAGCTTCCACTACTGCTACCTGCTACCACCATGATGCAGTTCTCGCAGCTGTAGTGTGAGCTATATTTTTTGCGACAGACACCCTGGGGGTTGTCCTCAGGCTGCACTGGCAATGGCAGGCACATTTTCACTCCTGATCATGGGGATCAATGTTGTCTCAGGTCTACCGGGTGGACCAACTGCAGCATATCCACAGCCCTCACAATCCCTTGACAAAGAGGTTCAGTGACTTGAGCTGATTCATAGATCTCTCTCTGCTCTCGGGGATGCCCAAGATTGAAGTCTGATCCCAGTTTGTTATTTTAATTTTTTTACTTTTCTCTCAGCTACAGCCATGGGGCAAAGGGGCAGATACATTTACCACCTGCATTGGCAGACAGGGGCGGGCACTGGTAAACCTGGCCATATAACAGCATCATGGGAACTTCTGCCAGCAAACGGGCAAGTAAAAAGTTACTTTATCTCCAAGCTTTCTGCTAAAGCTCTAAACCCTTCTCCATCCCCATTTCTGCATCTGCCACATGCAACATTTTCTGTCTGACTTCTGCCAGCAGTAGGCAGGCTCAAATGGGAGGGCTTGGGTGGTTTCTAAGACTTGCCCTAACTCACCTTAACTCCACCTACTCATTCTCAAACTGCCTTGAGAAGCACAGACGGGTCTGAAAGCAGCTGAGATCCATACAAATAAGTTTACAGTAGTCAGGATGGCTCCTAAGCCAAAAAAAAAAAAAAAAAAAATCAGCTTATAGTCTCAGACAAGTCTTCCAAAAGGATCAGTTTACAGATCTTCCACAAGCTGTCCTTAAGCCACCAATCATCAGAAAACAATTCAAGACATAGAAGAAAATCCATCTCTTGTTCCCCACATCCTCCAGAATAAAACTTAAGCATCTGGAGAGCAAGGCTCCTGATGCCAGAGGCAAAAGAGTCATCTGTGGCATTTAAGGTGTGCCAGGGAAGAGATAAAAGCTACAGACATGGCAGGAAACCCATAATGCGGCACGGAAGCAATCTGTTTCTTTCTTTCTGGACACCAGAGCCACTGACTCAGTCCTGGGAGTTTTAAGATGTCACTTCTCCTTTCTATTGTTGGGTACAGAGGACAGCCTTATTTACCTCACCATATTTAATTGCACTTTCAGAGTTACTTAATAAAAAAGATTTCCAACTAAGAGCTCATTGTCTCACTTCAAAGTTACTGCCTGTATTTCTCATGTGCATACATACGGGGCCCTGATCTTTGCCTTGTTTCTAATTCCAAAAAAGAAAACAATTCTCATACACCACAAGCTTTTCTCTTTCCAGTTCCCTGTTCTAACTCACTGTAAAGCTAATGGTACAGGACCACCACAGAACCGGAGTCTAGAGACCATCAAGTAAGAAACTGTAACAGCTAAAAGGTATTTACACCCCCAGATACAAAAGTGCCTGGGCACTACAAAAAGACTTTAATGTATACATCTATTACTATGAGATGCTTTTAACAATTGATCACCTGTCTCCTGGATGCTTAACTAGTAAAGGAAATAGGTGCCTTAAAATAATCTGTCTCTGTTTAACATGCTTCAAAATCCATCTGGACAGGCTAGATCTACCAACATATAATAATAATGATTGTTTTGCCTCTAAGCTTTTCTATGTCACCAGCATCTTGTCAAACAGAAAGTTCCCAGCCACAGCCAAGAGGAATACACGTCTCCAGAGCAAACGGATGACAGGCAGCATCCCACAATGCCTGTCTACCTCAGAAGACTCCCCTTCTTCATGCCCCCAAGAGCCGACCCATGTCCAAAAGTCAGCTGGAAGCAGTTTTTGAGAGGAACAATGCCCCTATTCTCATCTACCTGCGTTTTTTTTTTTGTTTTGTTTTTGTTTTGTTTTTTTTTTTAATAATAAGTGAAAATCTGGGATGTAAGGATTCTGTCCTTAATTATGTCATCAGCCTTGGAGGGCAGCCCAGCCTAAAAAGCAGGCAGGCCCTCTATGCTTCCCTCTCTCCTTCTGATTTCTTCCCTCCGTGCCGTCTCTGTTTCTCTAGTCCTCTCTCTCCCTCTCTCCCTCTCTCCCTTTCTCTCTCAATAAAGCTCTAAAAAGATAACTATGGCTCATGACTCTCCTCCAGCACTCCCTTCTGTCAGCATGGCCACTGCAGGCAGTGGCCAGCCACAAGCAGTGCTGATTTAACCAACACTCACCTCTTGGGAATATGTGTGCCAAGTTCTTAAAATTATTTCTGCCGTCTGGGAGTGAAGGCTTCTTTAGAGAATCTAAGAAAGTTTTGGGTTAAGTGTCAAGTCCTGGAAGAGTTAGCCATATCATTTATCTAGTCTTTGCATAATGGGAAAGTACAGGACTTGTCTCAAGTCTTGCTCAAGTAGTCTGTGCCTCCTCTGAGACTGCAAGTGTTCCCTGAGACAGAGCCTGCCAGCACCCGACTGGACTGAGAGGTGACTCTTTATCCTCATACCCAAACACCCCAGCCCATAGGCTTTGGGCCCAGGGGCACAACCCTGTGCCCCTACACCACCACACATTGCAGTTCTAGTTTCAGGCCAGTTGGCAGGCAGACCTCCTGAACATAGGTCAGACTACCCCAATCCCCCATCAGACCCTGTAACCCGAGCCCCACCTCTCCCAAATCCCACACACCCTCTGAGACTTCAACTTTTCCCTGAGACAGAGCCTGCCAGCACCTGACTGGACTAAGATGTGACTCTTTATCCTCATACCCAAACACCCCAGGCTCTAGGTTTTGGGCCCAGGGACACAATCCTGTGCCCCTATACCACCACCCATTATAGTTTCAGTTTCAGGCCAGTTGGCAGGCACACCTCCTATACAGAGGTCAGACTACCCCCATCCCATATCAGACCCTGTAACCCAAGCCCCACCTCCTCCAAATCCCACAAACTCTCTGAGATTGCAACTGTTCCCTGAGACAGAGCCTGCCAGCACCCAACTGGACTAAGAGGCCAATTGGCAGGCAGACCTTCTGCAGACAGGCCAAACTACCACCATCTACCAGACTCTAAGACTGCACCTATTCCCTGAGACAGAGCCCACTAGCACCAGTTGGACTAAGAACTACTCCCTAAGACAAAAAGTTCATCAGCATCGACTAGACCAAGAGCTCCCACTGGATCAAGAGTATCAATCAGACCAAGAGAGACTCCCTCAGACACAGACACCTTTTGTACTAAGTGGAGAAAGGGATGGGTAGACACAAGTGCAAAAATAGTCAACAACATAAAAACCAATATGGCTCCATCAGAACCTACATCAGCAAGACTTGAACATCCCAACACAGGAGAAACAGAAGATACCTACCATAAAAATGACTTTAAGAAAATATTAGAGATCTTAAAAGAGGAAATGAAAAATTCCCTTAAAGAAATCAAGGAAAAGTCAAACAAAAAGTGGGAAGAAATCAGTAAATTCCTTGAAAGCCAAGAGAAAGCAATTAAACAAGTGAGGGAAACAATTCAAGATTTCAAAACTGAAATGGAGTCAATAAAGAAGGCACAATATGAGGTAATGGTGGAAGTGGAAAATCTGAGTAAATGAACAGGAACTACAGATGCAAGTATAACTAACAGTATGCAAGAGATGGAAGAATGGACCTCTGGCATTGAAGATACAGTAGAAGAAATAGATACATCAGTCAAAGAAAACACTAAAGCCAACAAAGTCATAACCCAAAATGCCCAGGAAATCTGAGACACCATGAAAAAACCAAACCTAAGAATAATAGGGATAGAAGAAGGAGAATACCAACTCAAAGGCAAAGAAAATCTATTCAACAATATCATAGAAGAAAACTTTCCCAACCTAAAGAAGGAACTGCCTATAAAAATACAAGAAGGTTACAGAACACCAAATAGTCTGGATCCAAGAAAAAGTCCCCTCTCCACATAATAATCAAACCACTAAACATAAAGAATAAAGAAAAAATATTAAGAGCTGCAAAGGAAAAAGGCCAAGTAACATATAAAGGCAGACCCATAAGAATAACATCTGACTTCTTGATGGAGATTCTAAAAGCCAGAATATCCTAGATAGACATTATACAGATACTAAGAGACCATGGATGCCATCCCAGACTATTCTACCCAGCAAAACTCTCAATCAACATAGATGGAGTAAACAAAATATTCCATAATAAAACCAGATTTAAACAATATACCTCTGCAAATCCAGCCCTACAGAAAGTACTTGAAGGAAAAATCAAACATAAGGAATTTAGATACACACATGAAAACACAGGCAATAGATAGTCCCACACCAACAAATACCAAAGAAGGGAAACATACAACACTACTACCAAAAAATAACAGGAATTAACAATAACTGGTCATTAATATCCATCAATATCAATGGTCTCAATTCACCTATAAAAAGACACAGGCTAACAGAATGCATACAAAAACAAGATCCATCCATTTGCTGCATACAAGAAATACACCTCTGCGTCAAGACAGACACTACCTCAGAATAAAAGGCTGGGAAAAGACTTTCCAATCAAATGGATTTTAAGAAGCAAGCTGGTGTAGCTATTCTAATCTCTAATAAAATAGGCTTCAAACTAAAATCAATTGAAAGAGATCAGGAAGGACACTACATATTTATTACAGGGAAAATCCAACAAGATGAAGTCTCAGTTCTGAATATTTATGCCCCAAATACAGGGGCACTGGCATTTGTAAAAGAAACATTACTAAAGCTTAAATCATATAACAAACCCCATACACTAGTAGTGGGAGACTTCAACATCCCACTCTCACCAATGGACAGGTCTGCAAGACAGAAACTTAACAGAGAAATAAGGGAACTAACACAGACATTATGACTCAAATAGACTTAATAGATATCTACAGAATTTTCATCCTAACAAAAGAATATACCTTCTCCAAAATCAACCACATGCTTGGTCAAAAAGGCAAATCTCAACAAATACAAAAAATTGAAATAACCTCCTGTGTCTTATCAGACCACCATGGCTTAAAGTTAGATTTCAACAACAACAAAAATTACAGAATGCCTACAATCTCATGGAAACTGAATAATGCCCAATTGAATCACTAATGGGTCAAGGAAGAAATAAAGAAACAAATTAAAGATTTTCTAGAATTCAATGAAAACAAATGTACAACATACCCAAACTTATGAGACACCATGAAAGCAGTGCTAAGAGAAAAATTCACAGTTCTAAATGCCCACATAAAGAAGTTGGAAAAATCTCACACTAGTGACTTAACAGCACAACTTAAAGCTCTAGAACATGAAGAAGCAAACTCACCTAGGAGAAACAGATGTCAGGAAATAATCAAATTGAGGGCTGAAATCAATGAAATAGAAACAAAGAGAACATTACAAAGAATCAATGAAACAAAGAGTTGGTTATTTGAGAAAATCAACAAGATAGATAAGCCCTTATCCAAATTAACAAAAAAGCAGAGAGAACATCCAAATTACCAAAATCAGAAATGAAAAGGGGGACATAACAAAAGACAATGAAGAAATCCAGAGAATCATCAGGTCATAGTTCAAAAATCTGTACTCCAAAAATTGGAAAATGGGAAAGAAATGGATGATTTTCTGGATAGGTAAAGTTAAATCAAGACCAGATGAAATATATATATATTTATTGGTTTTTTGAGACAGGGTTTCTCTGTGTAGCTTTGCACCTTTCCTGGAACTCGCTTTTTAGACCAGGCTGGCCTTGAACTCACAGAGATCCGCCTGGCTCTGCCTCCTGAGTGCTGGGATTAAAGGCATGTATCACCACTGCCCGGCTAGATAAACTATTTAAATGGACCAATAACCACTAAGGAAATAGAAACTGTCATTAAAAGTCTCCCAAACAGAAAAAGCCCAGGACCAAATGGTTTTAGCACAAAATTCTACCAGATTTTCAAAGAAGAGCTATTACCAATACACTTCAATTTGTTCCATACCATAGAAACATAAGGAACATTACCAAAATCTTTTTATGAAGCTACAGTTACCCTGATACACAACCCACACAAAGATGAAACAAAGAAAGAGAATTAGAGACCAGTCTCCCTCACGAACATTGATGCAAAAATACTCAATAAAATACTGGCTAACCAAATCCAGGAACACATCAAAAAATTATCCACCGTGACCAAGTACGCTTCATCCCAGGGATGCAAGGATGGTTCAACATACAAAAGTCTGTCAATGTAATGCAACATATAAAAAAAGTGAAAGAAAAAAAACACATGATCATCTCATTAGATGCTGAAAAAGCCTTTGACAAAATTCAATACCCCTTAATGATAAAGGTTCTAGAAATTCAAGAATACAAAGAATATATCTAAACATTATAAAGGCAATTTACAGCAAGCCGACAGCCAACATCAAATTAAATGGAGAGAAACTCAAAACAATTCCACTAAAATAGGAACAAGACAAGGCTGTTGATTCTCCCCATATTTATTCAATATAGAACTTGAAGTTCTAGATAGAGCAATAAGACAACAAAAGGAGATCAAGGGGATACAAATTGTAAAAGAAGAAGTCAAACTTTCGTTATTTGTAGATGATATGATAGTATATATAAGAGACCCCAAATATTCTACCAGGGAACTCTTACAGCTGATAAATACCTTCAGTAAGGTAGCAGAATACAAGATTAACTCAAAAAATCAGTAGCTGGGCGGTGGTGGTGCACACCTGTAATCCCAGCACTCGGGAGGCAAAGGCAGGCGGATCTCTGTGAGTTCGAGGCCAGCCTGGTCTACAGAGCTAGTCCAGGGCAGGCTCCAAAGCTACAGAGAAACCCTGTCTCAAAAACAAAACAAAACAAAGCAAAATCAGTAGCCCTCCTATATACAAATGAAAAAGGGGCTGAGAAAGAAATCAGAGAAACATCACCCTTTACAATAGCCACAAATAATATAAAATACCTTGGGGTAACTCTAACTAAGCAAGTGAAAGACCTGTATGATAAGAACTTTAAGTCTCTGAAGAAAGAAATTGAAGAACATATCACAAAGTGGAAAGATCTCCCAAGCTCATGGATAGGTAGAATCAACATAGTAAAAATGGCAATCCTACCAAAAGCAATCTACAGATTCAATGCAATCCTCATCAAAATCCCAACACAATTCTTCACAGACTTGGAAATAATTAACAATAATTAACTTTAAATGGAAGAACAAAAAAACCTAGGATAGCTAAAAGAATCTTGTATAATAAAGCAACCTCTTGAGGCATCATGATACCTGACTTCAAGCTCTACTATGGAGCTATAGTAATTAAAACAGCATGGCACTGGCCTAAAAACTGACATGTGGACCAATGGAATCAAATTGAAGACCCTGACATTAATCCACACACCTATGTGTAGTGGGTAGCAATTCCAGATTTGATCTGGAAGTTCCACATCCCATCGAGGCTTTGATTACTGTCATGCCTACAAGGCAGGGTTGCGAGAGGACCCTAAAGACCCAAGATCCAGATGTGCCAGCTCTCTTAGCTCCTGGACCCTGGAGGTACACTGAGCAGAGTTCTACAGAGAACACCGACAGACTGCGCCACACCTTCCCCTGACCCTGTTACATATCCCGTCACTTGTAAGTTATCCCACAAAATAAACCTCCCTTTTAACTACATGGAGTGGCCTTAATAATTTCACCAATATCTGGTGCCCAACGTGGGGGACAAACCCATGACCCTGAGATTAAGAGTCTCACACCTATGAACATATGATTTTCGACAAAGAAGCCAAAATGGTAAAATGGAAAAAAGAAAGCATCTTCAACAAATGGTGCTGGCATAACTAGATGTCAACATGCAGAAGATTACAAAAAGATCCATATCTGTCACCATGCACAAAATTCAAGTTCAAGAGGATCAAAGACCTCAACATAAATCCAGCTACACTGAACTTGATAGAAGAGAAAGTAGGAAGTAGTCTGGAACAAATTGGCACAGGAGACCACTTCCTAAATATAACACCAGTAGCACAGACACTGAGAGCAATGATTAATAAATGTGACCTCCTAGAACTGAGAAGCTTTTGAAGAGCAAAGGACATGGTCAATAAGACCAAACGTCAGCATACAGAATGGGAAAATATCTTCACCAATCCCAAATCTGGCAGAGGACTGATCTCCAAAATATATAAAGAACTCAAAAAGCTAGACATCAAAATACTGAACAATCCAATTTAAAAATGGGCTACATAACTTAACAGAAAATTCTCAGTGGAAGAATCTCAAATGGCTGAAAGGTATTTAAGGAATTGCTCAATATCCTTAGTCATCAGTGAAATGCAAATCAAAACTACTCTGAGATACCACTTTACACCTGTCAGAATGGCTAAGATAAAAAACACGGAAGACAGCTTATGTTGGAGAAGATGTGGAGCAAGGAGAACACTCCTCCATTGTTGGTGGGAATGCAAACTTGTACAGTCACTCTGGAAATCAGTATGGTGGTTTCTCAGAAAATTGGGACTAAGTCTTCCTTAAGACCCAGCTATACCACTCTTGGGCATATACCCAAGGAATGCTCAATCTTACCACAAAGACACATGCTCAACTATGTTCATAGCAGCATTATTCATAACAGCAAGAACCTGGAAACATCCTAGATGCCCCTCAACTGAAGAATGAATAAAGAAAATATGGCACATATACACAATGGAGTACTCCTCAGCAGTAAAAAACAATGATATCATGAAATTTGCAGGCGAATGAATGGAACTAGAAAATATCATCCTGAGTGAGGTAACCCAGACCCAGAAGGACAAACATAATATGTACTCACTCATAAGTGGATACTAAATGTGAGGGAACAGATTGGCAGATGACAACCCACAACTCCAGAGAGGCTAGCTAATAAGGAAAGACCCTAGGAAGGACACATGGATGACCCTATGAAGGAGAAGTGGATGAGATCTACATGAGTGGATTAGGTCTGGGTGGTGGTGGCAGAGGGCAAGTAGTGGGGGATGAGAACATAGGGAAATGGGAAGGTCAAGCTGGAACAGAGACAGAGTGGGAGGGCAAGGAGGAAGATACCATAATAGATGAGGACATCATGGGAATAGGAAGAGGTAGGGTGCTGGGGAGGCTCTCAGGAATCCACAAGGTTGACCCCACTTTGGTCTGGTGGCAGTGGTCCAGAGGGTGCCTGTACTGGTCTACTCTGGTGACCATCCTATCAAATAACCTAACTGTCATCATAGAGCCTTTGTCCAGTGACTGATGGAGGCAGATACAGAGATCCACAGCCAGGCACCAGGCTGAGCTCTGGGAATCCAATTGATGAGAGAGAGGAGAGATACTGCAGGTGAGGGACATTGAGATCATGATGGGAGGATGTGCAGAGATGACCAGCCACACTAGTGGAAGCCCATGAACTGTGGTCTGGTGGCTGTGGAGCCCCCATGGGACTGGACTGGACCCTCTGGATATGGAAGATGGTTGTTTGGCTTGATCTGTTTGTGGGGCACCCAGGCAGGGGGATTGGAATCTGTCCCTGGTCTATGGGCAGGCTTCTGTAATCTGGTGCCTGTGGTGTGACACCTTGCACAGCCTTGGTGCAGTGGGAAGGGGCTTGGTCCTGCCTAGGCTCAGTGTGCTGGGCTCTGCTGACTCCCCATGGGAGAACTCAATTTAGGGGATGTGGGGATGTGGGGTGGCTTGGGAAAGAGGCCTGGGGGATGGGAGGAGGGAGGAGTGGGGATCTGTGGATAGTATGTGGAGTGAGTAGAAAATTTCTTAATAAAGAAAAATGAAAAAAAAAAGAAACAAGACTGAAAGCACTCAAGAGGGGAGGCCCATTTGTAGCATTCATGTTTGCAAAGTGCGCAAAATAAAGAGTGGCACACTGCCCCTTCCCCAGCCTCCTGTTTTAGAAGACCCTAGAGTGGCTTCCACTCAGTTCCAGATGGGCAGTGTGGGGGCTAGGATGAAAAACAGCAGAGAGGAAGATTCTCTCCAGAAAAGAACTTGACAAGCATATGTAATGAAACTTATTGGGAGAAAATTAGGAATGCCTAAGATATCAAACTTGACCAAAAGTACAGTGTAGCCACATTAAAACCTTATACCACTGTCACAACACCAGCTGGAAACAGAATCAGAACAAGAAACAGGCTTGGAAAAGCTGCAGGCCTCCTGAAGCACAATCACCAGCATCTACCTCAGCTGTGGCATGAAGAACACATCCTAGAGAAGACAGAGGAGAATGGAGGCCACACAGTACCTGCCTCCTCCTGGAGTGCAGTGTCCTGAGGCCAGCTGGAGGTGGTTCTGTGCTGTCAGAGCTGGAAGCTTTTCAGTTGACACATGGGGAAGATACAAAAGACAGAACCTGCTCTGAGTTAGTGAATCTCAGAGCAAAGGGCATATTGGAAAAAATGATGTGAATTGAAGGGAGTCTGGATGGTTTCTCCAGCAGATATATAATGATTAAAAGAACACTGAAAAGGCAAAAAAAAAAAGAAAAAAAAGAATTTTGTGATATCCAAGCTTTACCACATTGATTACATTCTTAGGATTTTTGTCTAGTATTTGATCTTTCATGCAGGTGGGCTTTAACACATTGAGAATTTACATATTTCTCTCCAGTTTGACTTCTATCTCTGCAAGGATAATGGCACAAGAAAAAAATTACCACATTTTTTTTCTGCTTGAAGGACAAAGGAAAGAGGAAGATGGTGTTTTAGTTGTTTGTCTGCTTTCCCTAGCCTTGCCAGTACATCCGTTCCTTCACTGCCTATTTCTTTGGGATTCCAACATATACAAAGAAAAATGGTGGAGACACCCAGACTTGTGGGACTGAGCAGATAATAGATTCTTGAACATTCCATTCACAGCTAGCTATTGTTGGAATAAAGCCTATAAGGCATTCCAATAAATCCAGAGAGAGAGAAAGAGAGAGAGAGAGAGAGAGAGAGAGAGAGAGAGAGAGAGAGAGAGAGAGATGATCTCTGACCGATACACCGGGATTTCCAGTCAATTAAATTTCTATACATTTAGATCCAAATTTTCAATTATAGTCTAACTACACATCTGAACACTCTCAGCAAATACCTCAACACCACATTGCATACACTTGCAGAAAGTATCTTTTCTTATTGTATAAAGCTATAGAATATGGGAAACTGAAAAATAGGGTTCTGTGTTATTTCTGATAAAAAAAATTATAAAATAGTATAAACCAATAGACCCATGAATAGACTTGATTATTTGTTTTGACCAAGTTGATAGGTACTTGTTACTTAGAGGAAAGCTACTTATTTATTAATTCAGTCTTGTAGTCATTCATGCTTTAAACCTATTAAAATTCAAAAATTAAGTAAGTTGATGTTTAAAAGGGAAATACCATCATCACAGCTCCAATCACCAATGAAGGAGAAAGTAAACCTTATCTCCAGTTCTAAAGCTGGAGAATTTAGAATTGTAGTTTAAAAAGTGCACTATGGAGTTGGGGACCTGCCACCTAGCTCTAAAATACATACACAGAGACTTGGTCTTAATTATGAGTGCCGGGACTTAGCTTAGCTTATTACTAGCCAGCTTTTCAAACTTAAATTATCCCATTTCTCTTTAACTACATTTTGCTGCTGGGTTTTTGCTTTTCCTTAATCTATGTTTCTTTTTCTCTTTTTTACTCTGTAGCTGTCTGGGTGTTAGGGTGGTGGGGTGGCTGGGTGGCCGAACTCTGGAGTCCTCCTTTCCTTCTTTTCTCACCACTCTTCTTTTTAGGTATCTCCTCCTCTTTATTTTCTTTGCCCACCATCCTCACCAGTTTCTTCCTAACTATTGTCTGTTCCACTCTTCATTAGACCAATTAGCTGTTTTCAGCAGGCAAATTAACACAGCTTTATAGAGTTAAACAAATGCAACATAAAAGAATGCAACATATCTTTGCACCATTATACAAATATTCCACAGCATAAACACATGTAACACATCTTAAACTAATATTCCACAGTATTAATTAGTCCCTATCTTACTATAGACAAGACCTGGAGTTTATGTGAATTTTACAGTCACTGAGCTATGCTTGTATTAAGATACATATGTTACTGTGTGAGTTGTAAATCACAGTCTCAGGAGGAAAACTGCATATAACTTAGCACTATGACTGATAAACCATAATTGAACTAAAAAAATAAATAATTCTAATGGCATTCTGCCTTTTGCTGTTAAGTCAAATGTGTCTCTGTTTATGTTTTAAGTGGAATTCTAATGGCTTGTAGCAATAGGTAGTAAGTACTGCAGAAGTGCTGTTTTGAATGACCAGAATCAGCATGTGAAATGGTGCTGGCTCTCTGTGTATGAGTACAACCTCTGACAAGCTTGGGCTTGTCTCTGTAGTTATTTAATTAGAATAAGTTAAAGTATCAGGCATGTACACACTAATAAGTGCATGGGCACCTACGGCAATCCCAGGACACATTTAAGGACTTACATAAAGATAGAAGATACAAGAAGAGGGAAATGCCATCTGCTGAGAACCTGCTGAGGTCATGGGGACACTTACAGTGGACACAAGGCATGCTGAGTACCTGGGACACTTGCTGAGGGCACAGGACAACTGAAGAGAGGCAAAGGTACATGCAGAGTGGCAGGGCTACCTGCTGAGGGAATGTGAACACCTGCCAATGTCTTGGGGACATCTGAAAACACAAGTACCTGGTGACCTCAGAGGGCACATGAAGGAAGTCAGGCCCATCTGCTGAGGGACAGGGCTACCTGTGCAGGCACAGGAAAACTAAAGAGGACACAGGATACCTCTATAGGGGCAGTGGAACCTGCAGAGGACACAGGACAGGTTTAGAAAGCTGAGGTGTAGGGGAACCTGAAGAGAACACAGGACATTTGCAGAGGACAAAGGAAACCTGCAGAGGTTACAGGACACTTAGAGAGGGCACAGGTCACCTGTAGATGAACAGAAAAACCTACATGGAGACAAGAAATGTAAAGAAGGGCAGGGGCACCTGCTGAGGTTGTAGGACATGTCTAATGAGCAGGGATGCTTATTCAGGATGGGCAAAACCCACTGAGGTCATATAGACACATACATAAAGACAGAATACACCAAAAGAGGGGTAAGAGCATCTGCTGAATGCAGAAGACACATTCTAAGAGGTAGAGACACCTGTTGAGGACCAGGGCAAATGGGTGATTGCATGGGAACATCTACAGAGGATACAGAACACAATCAGAGGTTCTGGGACAACTGCAGACATCACAGGAAACCATCTGAAGTCACAGGACACCTGATAAGATGCAAGGCCACCTGTTGAGGACCTGGGCCACCTTATGAGGACATAAGGACATACACAGAGGACCCAAGATATCCAGAGTGCCTGAGACATCTACTCAGGGCACAGGACACCTGATAAGATCACAGGTTACTTGAAGAGAGGGGAAATCTCATTAAGTGTGTCAAAGCTAACTGCTGAGGGAATAAGAACACATGCAAATGTCTTGGGGACATCTTCAACCACATAAGACCCCTGCTGACTGTACAGGACAACTGCAGAAGGTCAGAGCCACTTTCGGAGGACAAATGACACCTGCCAAGTTGCAGGGCCACTGCTGAAGGCACATGGGCACCTGCAGAAGAGCAGAGCCAACTTCTGAGGGCAAATGTCACCTGCAGAGGGCACAGGACTCCTAAAGAGTATGCAGGACACTTGAAAAGGAGAGAGGCCAACTCATCAGGGCATCAGACACCTGAAGATCAGGGTTACCTCTTAAGGAAATAGGACACATGTTAAGGAACAGGATTCAGTGCTAAGGGCACAGGACACTTGATAATGAACAAGGCCACATTCTGAGAGCACAGAACACCTACAGAGGACTCAAAATACTGAAGACAGGCTGTTGTATGGATGAAAGAGCTTGTTGTACTTAAATTCTTTTCTGTCAGATTATTCTCAAACTTCGTAGCATCTTTTCTGGAGGCCTGGGGAAGGAGACTATTAGAAGTTGGATTTCTAAGAGTTTACATCAATGAGTCCTTTAATGCTTCTTATGTTCTCTTCTATTAAGAATTTTAACATTAATATTGTTAAACTGTGTTGGAAAAAATACACACTATGAGAGTATACCATCTATAGTTAGACTTGAACTCTGCAGGACACATGAGGAGCATGAATTCAAATGTATCCCTGAATCATTACTGACATCCAAGCCAGGCTCAATAACAAACAACAAAATCTCAAGGGAATTTGTGAAATATGAGAAACAAAACCAGGAAGAACAACACACCATCCTTTCACAGACACCTTTACATGAAATGTATGATTACATGTTGCCTGATATTTAAATAAACAATGGACCACTTAGGTGATGGGAATCTCATTCTATATATTACAGCAGAAAAATACCTATCACTATGTAAAAGCACAATGGAAGATGAACAAAAGCCACAGTATTATAAGAACCACAAAATAAACTTCACTAAATAGATTTGCCAAACATATACCACACCTTAATATCTACATCACATGTTTCAAAATAAAAACTACAATACAATAATCTCCACTATTAGTTTTGAGTGAACATGTTAATTTAATTCCTTCAAGGCAATGGTAAAATGTGATTTTTTTTCTTGAAGTTGAAGACAACTGTGATGTCTAAAGTCTTTACCAAATCATTTACATAAGTAGGGTTTTTCTCTTGTATGAGCTTCTCCCTATTTCCTGACTTCAAAATGATATAAACAGGCTTTAAAATATTTACATTACTAGAGATATTACTGGGAAGTTAAGAAATGGTCATTCCCAGTACCAAGGCCTGAGTTTTGACAACTCCTTGTTGACTCGTCCTGCAGGCCAGGTTATTAGGTCGGACCCGAGGAGGCACCACCTGAAAGACCAATGGGGGCGAGAAAGGAAGGAGACCAGGTGCATAAAGAAAGACAGAGTCAGTCTGAGTCACATCAAGGTCTCATTTATTGCAACGTAAAGCAAGCTTATATACTGTTGGATATGGGGAAGGGAGGGAGATGAAAAAATTGTTAGAAAAGGGTTCAGGATGAGGTCTCTTTGGTCCAGTGCTCAAGCAACCGATCAATCAATTAGAAAAGGGTTAGGGAGAGGTCTCTTTGGTCCAATGCTTTGAACAACTGATCAATCAAACATACTCCAGGAAGTTTAATCTAAAAGTACACTTTGTTGTTTTTCCGGGAATGATTGTTTTTGCAATTCAATGGGTGCAGTTATGCCAGATCATCCAAGCAAGAAAAGTCAAGGTGCAGCCATCCCATTTTTGGTTCCCAACACCTTGTAATCCCTGCTACAAGATAAAAGGGTCTAATACTCTCAGGAAGCAGAATGCATGATCCCATACCCACACCAAAACACAGTGACATCACATAGTTACAATTTTAAAAACTTTTAAATAACTTTATATGAAAGTTTTTCTCTTATAAGCATTAATTCTTGCAACAGATGTTGAGGCATCTAAAGGCTTGCAAAGTTTTTCTTTATCATGAATTGGACCATGTAACAGAAAGCTAGCATGTAGGATTAAAGCCAGAGAAATCAATCCTTCTAAATTCGTGGTATCATTTGTGAAGAGGTAGGAAATGCTGCCCTGCTGATGAAATATGTCACTGGAGGTAGGCTTTCAGAAATTATATGCATACACTACTTCCAGTTCCCACTCTCTGCTTCATGTTGCAGTTTAAGTATGCAAGTTCTTATCTTCCTGCTTTAGCTGCCCTGTCTGACACTTGTGGCCATGCCACTTTCATGTTTGTGCTGTATCACAATGGAACCAAGGGCCAAATTAAACTCTTTTATAAATTGACCTAGACATTATATTACAACAGAAATGGAACTAATGCAAATCTATAAAGTTTTACACCTGAATTAGTTATTTCATGCAACTGAATAGTAGTATAAAATCTAAAAGGGTTGCATTATTTTTTAAATTCACAGTGCAAGTGTTATAGCTCTGGAGATAAGTGTACATGGACTCAGAAGTCAGGATATAGCTACAGCTATGAAGGGAAGGTATCCTTGATACCTATATCTGTGAGGAGAAAGGAATTTTTGACCACCAGTAAGTGAAATTATACTTGAAACTGTGTTCCAGTGAGGGATTATCTCTCCACAGGATGTGTCAATACTTCTCCTTTCTGAGAGAGAGCCCTTATGGCTGGATTCCTCTCCACTGTCCTAATGAACTTTCCCTAGAGACTTGTCCATTGCTTCTCTGCTGCAATCCACTAGAGAGTTTCTGATCTGTTCCAGGAAAAGGTGGTCTTCACTAAAACTCATTCAAGACTTTTGTTTGGGAGGGAGGAATCCAGGAGAGAGTCTGTCTCTGCCAAGGTGGAAAAGGGCAGCTGCAAACTGAACATGCATAGGGCTTATATCCAGCACTTTAGGGGTAAAGTTTTTCCAGGGAGAAGAGTTCCAGGGTGAGCAATGGTCAGATTTCAATCCTGGAGATTGAAGAAGCCCAGATATTAGCTTGACTCCATGCTCAGGGATTAGTTGGATTTGGGCTTAGTCAGTCAAGTGCTTCTTTGGTTTTGGATTCAGGGGAAAAGTGTGTTTCTTTCACTGGCCCCTTTTAACATTTTGGGCCTTGTTAAGAGAGTCAGTGTGTTTCCCTACTGATTCTGAATTCAGAGACAGTGAATTTTTTTTGACTCTAGTTTCTGGGTAAAGGGTGTGTTTTTCTCCCTGATTTCATGGCCAAAGGATGCATCTTTCACTGGCTTTATTTTCTGGGTCAGAGTGGGTTTTTGTAGCTGGCACTTTTACCCTATACATAAGCTTTCATCATAAATTCATTTTTCAATGAGTTTGCTGGTGCAAAAAACATGAAAATGGACATTATAATGCTTGAACAGTTTGTAGATACTGTCAAATATTTTTCTACAGAATACATACTCTTGTGTAATTGATGATGAGTGTTTGATTAAAGATCTTACCAAATGCTTAATAATAAGAAGCCCTCTTTTTCAGATAGACAAAGATTATTGTAGTATGAAAAGGCTTGAACACATTGATTGCACACAAAAAGTTCTATTCCCAAATAAATTTCAAAACTTTATCACACTGACAATATTTACAGATTTTCTGTACATTATGATGCTTTTCTCATGATTTTGAAGATTACTGATACATACAAAGGCTTTAACAAACTGATTACATTCATAAGGTTACTCCCCAGTATGTGTTCTTTTATGCATTTGAAGATGACTGTGACATGCAAAGGGTTTATTACACTAATTACATGCATAGTTTCTCTCCAGTATGAGTTCTTTTATGCTTTTGAAGAATATTGTGACGTGCAAAGGCTTTACCGCACTGATTACAATTATAGGGTTTCTCTCCAGTATGTGTTCTTGTATGTCTTTGAAGATGACTGTGTTGTGCAAAGACTACAACATTGATTACATGCATAGGGTTTCTCTCTAGTATGTGTTTTTTTCATGCCTTTGAAGATGACTAAGATATGGAAAGACTTTACCACACTGACTATATTCACAGGGTTTCTCTCCAGTATGTGTAGTTTTATGCAGTAGAAGATGACTATGATATGCAAAGGATTTACCACAATGATTACATTCATAGGATTCCTCTCCAGTATGTATTCTTTTATGCCTTTCAAGAGTACCATGACATACAAAGGCTTTACCACATTGATTGCATTCATGTGGTTTCTCTCCAGTATGTGATCTTTTATGCATTTGAAGTTTACTGTGATGTGCAAAGGCTTTACCACACTGATTACATTCATAGAATTTCTCTCCAGTATGAGTTCTTTTATGCATTTGAAGATGACTATTATATCCAAAGGCTTTATCACACTGGTTACATTTATAGTGTTTCTCTCCAATATGTGTTCTTTTGTGCATTTGAAGATGAATGTGTTGTGCAAAGGCTTTACCAGACTGATTACATTCATAGGGTTTCTCTCCAGTATTTTTTCTTTTATGGATTTGAAGTGTACTATGATGGGAAAAGGCTTTAACATATTGAATATATATAGAAATTTTCTCTCCAGTTTGACTTCTTTCATGCCTGAAAGAATTAAGGAACATGTAAATGCTTTACCATATTCAATACACTGTTTGATCTTCATATCTGTATGAAGTAATTTTACATTTAATTGTAAAGAGGAATTAGATCTTAACCTTTTATCGCTGTGTTTGCAATCATCTTCTTCCCCTTCTGCATCTTTTATGATGCCTTTGGTGGTAATATCCTTTATTACATCATTCACATTTATAGAACCTTTTTTCTAAATGAGAATTTCTACATATTTAAAGAGAACTGGAGAAACTTAGAGCTTTACCACCCTATTACATTAATAAATTTTTCTGTCCTGTGAGTCATACTGCATTTGCTAAGTTAACTAGTACAAACAAAGGTAGTTACACAGTCCTCATATTCATGAGACTTGTCTGCCATGTGGGTTTATTGATGTTTTAACAATTAAACCAATTACTTGTATACTTGAATCAAATTAAACAAGAATATTCAACATGGGGACTGCTATGTATCTTCTAATTATTCTGAGACATAGGTATGTTATATCTTGAATATCCCTATGCTGATATGGCTTACAATCAGAGTGACATATGACATACCTAGTAAAGGAAGAATGACAAAAGGTTTCCACACTGAATTCAATTTGACTGGTTTCTCCCCAACAATGCCCCTTGACTGTGACTGTAACTGCCCCTCTCACTAAAAGCAAGTAACAACAAGTTTATGAGTTACCCTAGCATTACTATGGACTATTTGCATATTAGAAGGTTTTGATATATACTTATCACTTCTTCAATGTGAATACCTTTTGTAATATGAGTAGTGTGAAATAAATTGACTGACAGTTCTACAGCATAGCTCTAATAGTGCTACAATCCAAAATGTGATAAATGTTAAGGCATTGTTTCCTTGTCTTCTTTCTTAAAATAATGCCTTGTAAATGCTATTCACCTACCTGAAATTGAAGTATATGGTTCTGTGAGAATTTAATAATTATCAATGAAGTTTAAGCATGCTCGTTTACACTATTGCTTTTGTTTAAAATTCCAGGACACATTACAATTTCTTCACAGGTAAATTTTTATCAGCTTGCACAATATAATTACCTTTCATGTCTTTTAGAACTTTGACAATGTTCTTCAGTATTATGGTCTTCCCAACTGTATCCTAAAATATAGTACCAAAAATTGTGTTATAATATTGAAAACTGTGCAAAATTTAAGTCATTAGCTTCAGTGAATCTAAGAACCATGACTGATTCCTTACCTCATTCTTCTTTCTCAATCAAATTACAGATGTGCATCAATAATCATGGAGTAGTTATTCCCTTTTATTAAAAGAAGGAAAATTCAGTATTACCTACAATAGTGAGATTCCTGTAGGTCTCCAGCATCACATCTTTGTAGAGATTCTTCTGGGAATTATCCAGCAAAGTCCACTCTTCCCAAGTAAAGTCAACATGCAAATCATCATGGGTCAATGCATTCTAAAATATCCTATCCTCTTTCTCGACAGTTGGACACCTGGAGCTCCACCTGGGGCCTGGCTGAGGATCTCTGCATCCACTTCCATCAGTTATTGGATGAGAGTTCCAGCATGACTGTTAGGGTGTTTGGCCATCTGATCACCAGACTAGGTCAGATCAGGCTTTCTCTCCACCATTGCCAGCAGACTACAGAGGATATATCATTGTGGATTTCTGGGGACCTCTCGAGCACTCTGCCTATTCCTGTTCTCATGTGGTCTTCATTTATCATGGTCTGTTATTCCTCATTCTCCCTTTCTCTGCAAGAGCGTGAATTGTTGAATCCAAGATTGCAAAAATCACAGGGACAAATAACCAAATGAATGGAAGCACATGAATTATGAACCAAAGGTTGTGGAGCCCCCAGCTGGATTGGGCCCTCTGGATAAGTGAGACAATTGAATAGCTTGATCTGTTTGGGAGGCACCCAGTCTGTGGGACCAGGATCTGTCCTTAGTGCATGAGCTGGCTGTTTGAAACCTTGGGCTTACACAGGGACACTTTGCTCAGTCTGGAAGGAGGTGACAGGACCTGCCTGTATTGAATCCACCAGGTTTAAATGAATCCCCAGGGGTGCCTTGATCCTGGAGGACATGGGAATGGAGGCGAGGGGCTAGGGGGAAGGTGGGGGTGGGGGCAGGAGGGGGGAGGACAGGGGAACCCATGGCTGATGTATAAAATTTAAAACACATAATAATAAAGAAAAAATATTAAAAAATATTTTTAAAAAAAGGAAAAAAAATTAAAAATAAAGTATCCCATACATGTATACATCAGAAAGCAAGATACTGACAACATTGTAAATGTATACTTCTTTGACAGTGTAGTCATATAATACTGGTGGTCCCTATACTTGTTTCATGACATAGACATTATAATGTAATCAACAATTCACTTTAGAAGGAAACTGAATGGGACATTCATTGATGTCATTCCTGTACCCTTTGAATAGAACAATAAACACAGAGAGAAGTAAACAGATCAACAGTACAGAGTACACATGGGAGAAATTGTATGAATAATTATTAACTATAGAAAAGAAAAATAAGATAGACAAACTGTGTATATTGGCTCATGCTTTTAACCCAGCCCTCAAAAGGCAGAGACAGGTATATCTGACTCTGAGTTGAATGCCAGGTTATTCTAAGCAATCAGGTCCAGGAAAGCCTAGAAAGACATATTAAGATCCTTGCTCCCATGCAATATCAGTAGAACAAAAAAGATAGAAAGAACTTGGGTTTTTACTGAAGTTCCTACAAAGAGTTATGCATTCACTCCAGTTCTGTATTCATCTTCAAGAAACCTGAAGTGATGAAATTCAAACTGTAACATCAATAAGATTTTGCTAAAAGGCACTGCATTTTTAAACAGTTATAAATGGACAGATGAAAATATTAGCCATATAAATGCTGATCATAAATAATCAACACAGAGCTGGGCGGTGGTGGCACATGCCTTTAATCCCAGCACTCGGGAGGCAGAGCCAGGGAGATCTCTGTGAGTTTGAGGCCAGCCTGGGCTACCAAGTGAGTTCCAGGAAGGGTCCAAAGCTATACAGAGAAAACCTGTCTCGAAAAACCAATAATAATAATAATAATAATAATAATAATAATAATAATAATAATAAACACAGAGCAAGAAAGGTGGCTAAGCAGTAAAGAGTTCTTGCTGGTCTTACATAGAGGTAGGCTCAATTACCAGTACTTATATGGAAGATAACAACTATCCATTATTACAAGTTCAGGGTTACTGAGAACATCTTTTGATCACTGTGATTACCAGGAACCCACATGGTGCATATCCATACATTCAGGTAAAATACTCATATTCATTTAAAAATTCTAAACAAATGGAATGGGCAGGAAGAAGTTCATGCACCTGCAAACCAATGACTCAGAAGGCTCAGGCACTGTTAATATTATGAATACATGTCATTCTGGGAAACAAAATGATTCTCTGCCAAATTTTAAAATTCAAGATATGTGTGAAGCTCAGTACAACAGCATAAGCTTGACATGCACAAAAACCTACATTCCAGGCCCATCACCCAATAATATAAAAACAAAACATCCAGGAATCTTGGCCCACTTTAAACCCTGGACTTGGGAGCCAGAGTCAGGGAGAACTCTGAGTTCCAGGCCAGCCTATTATACAGATCTCCTTTCAGGACACCTAGGGCTATACAGACAAACCTTGTATTAAAAAACAAGCAAGCAAGCAAGCAAGCAACCAACCAACCAACAAACAAACAAAATAAATAAATAAAAGAGCAGGCTAACAAACTGCCTTAGCACTGAATAGCATTTGCTTCTACTGCATCTTATGTGATTTAGAGATAGAGTCTATAATGGCGGTGAAGGCATGACAATACAGGGAACTATCTGATTAGTTTCAAGCACAACACAGTAAACACAAAGAACAGGAAATTGGTTGAGGCTATAGACATGTATATCACACACCCCATGAGGAATATCATCCCAAAAGGCTCCTCTTACTAAAGCTACAATCAAAAGAAAGCCACCAAGGAGAGACACATGTTCACATACACCATTGTATCTGGGAGGTTTTTCATTCAGTCAACTACATTCTGACTATAGGCTCATGGTCATCTATGAAGAAAATGTATTTAGTCACTTCAATGATCCTCATAGTCTGCAATAGCCCCTACACTGTTTCAAATGTCCAAAGTCTTCTGAAAGTCAAGACAAACTCTTGACAGTGACATCTTGTAGAATCAGAAACTGAGTTATATCTTGCGTACATACAATGGCATGGAATACCATTCACATTCCAAAACAAAGAAGTGGATACATAGCAAGGGAAGATTGTACCAAGGCAAGCCAGAAGCACAGCAGGACAAACATCAGATAACTCTGTCTCTGTCTCATATGCATGGGAATTCAGTTTCAAATAGCTCTGATGGTCCTATCCATTCATCTTCTTATACATCTCTCTGTTTGGTTACTTCCACTTCCTATATGCAGCTAGGTCTCCATGGGAGATGTCTCATACCTTAGTTATCCCAACATCATGTGGTCACAAAATGCAATCCAGGCTGTTATGGAATATTATTTTAAGATGTGTTACATTTGTCTATGCTGTAGAACAATTGTTTTTAATTATGCAAAGGTATGTTGCATTCTTTTATGTTGCATTTTTTTAAACTCTGTTGTGGTGGTATTGTGTTTCCCAAAATATTATGTGTTCCCTGAAATAAAGTTATCTGGGGTCAGAGAACAGGACAGCCACAATATTAAACATGAGGATAGGCAGTGGTAGCACACGCCTTTAATCCTAGCATTGCAGAGACAGAAATACCTCTGGATCTCTGAATTCAAGGCCACATTAGAAACAGCTAGGCATGGTGACACACACCTTTAATCCCAGAAATCCAGCCTTTAATCCAGGGAGTGATGGCAGAAAGTAGAAAGATATATAAGGCATGAAGACCAGAAATTAGAAGCATTTTGCTAGTTAAGCATTTGGCTGGTTAAGCTTTTAGGTTTTGGAGCAACACATTTCAGCTGAGACCCATTCTGGATGAGGACTGAGAAGCTTGCAGTCTGAGGAAACAAGACCATCTGAGGAACTGGTGAGGTGAGGTATCTGTGGCTTGTTCTGCTTCTCTGATCTTCCAGCATTCACCCCAATAACTGGCCTCAGGTTCGATTTTATTAACAAGTACCTTTAAGATTCCTGCTACACTCTGTGATGCTATGATACTTTGCCTGTCTAAAATCTTGACTGCTCTAATAAAGAGTTGACTAGCCAAGAGCATGGCAGGAAAGGATAGACAGGGCTGGCAGGCAGAGAGAATAAGTGGGAGGAAAAGTGAAAAGAAAAGAGGAAGAAGGAGCAAGGAAAGGAGAGGACACCAGGGGCCAGCCACACTGCTACACAGCAAACCATGGAGTAAGAGTAAAGAAAGACATACAGAATAGAAAAAGATAAAAGCCCAGAGGCATAAAATAGATGAGATAATATAAGTTTAGAAAAGCTGGCTAGAAACAACCCAAACTAAGGTCAGGCACTTATAAGAAAGAATAAGCCTCCCTATTTTGTGTGAGTTATTTGAGAGCTGAGTAGAAGGCCCTCAAAAGAATAAAGAGTTAAAAAACTAAAACCAACAATACCAGGCCTTATCCTCATAGTTTCATGCAATGGACTCTCACAATCTTTTCACTGGGTTTCTGACTCTGCCAAACATAGATGCCTGCAACAATGCTAAACCAAACCCCCAGACTAGGAGTCCATATCTTAAATTTTGATTTCTTCTTGTTTCCAGGACCAGTAGATGATGGGTAATCCTCCAAAATTTGACTTCTTAATTGGGATGGTCTCTAACATGCTTGGACCACAGGTGCAACAGCTTTGTATGAACTTGCTCTCCAGGACTAAGAATTAGTTTGCTTACTCCTTCCATGAATTGAAGGTTTAGCTGGATGCAGTCTTACCCTTAAAGCACCTTACTAGGCTTCCATTCCATAGCAAGGGCCTTCTCTGTAATGACCATAAATTCCTAGAAAATTCCCACATAGTTCAGCACCGGACTGCCATCTGAAACTACCTTTTCATTTTTGTTTATTTCTACCACACTTTTTTTTTTTGTTAACCATCTTAGACCTGAATGTCTCATCAGTAATAACCATGTAGCAGATTTTATTTAAGAAACTTGTCGGCTAATTTTAAATTATGCATTACTAAATTTTCAGGGTATGGGCCAAATAAGGTTTTTGAGCCAAAACAACAGACAAACGACCTCTAGTTTAATTGTTATTGATTCTATTTTTAACTGAAATCCTATAGTCTCAATCTCCATTTTCTGCCATTACTCTTAACATTCCCATCTTCCTGGTCATACAAGACAGGCCAATAAAGTTCTTTGTGCAACTTTCTATGATTTTTGCCACCTAAAGTCCTGATATCTCCCACATTCTTCCAAAAGAAAACATTTCCAGGTCCTACCTAGGAACAAAATCATCTTTGGTATTCCATGATTTGTTCTAACTTGCTTTTTATGCTGCTGTGATGAGATCTTCTAACCAAAAACATCTCTGGCAATGAGTATATTTGTTTGGCTGACTGTGTCAGATCACACTCCATCATTTTGGGAGCTTAGGATAGAAACTCAAGCTAACAATGAAGGCAAAACCCATGGGCAAAGCTTGCTTTCTAGTGTTCTCCCTTGCCTAGTCACTGTCTAGCCTAGGTCTTTCTTTTTTCCTTTCCTTTTCTTTCTTTCTTTCTTTTTTTAATTTTTCAAGACAGGGTTTCTCTGTGTAGTTTTGATGCCTGTCCTGGGTCTCACTCTGTAGACCAGGCTGGCCTCAAACTCACAGAGCTTCGCCTGCTTCTGCTCCCTGAGTGCTGGGATTAGAGGTATGTGCCACCATTGCCTGGGTCCAGGTCCACTTTCTTAGGGATATTGCCACCCCATGTGGAGTAGCCATCCCTGATACCCTAGGAAGAGGAGCCTTCTCATTTCAATCATCAATCAGCAAAATCTCTCATAGACAAAGCAGTATTTGGCTATTATGAATAAAACCATTATGAATCTAGTTAAGCAATTTTCCTTGTGGTAGGATGTAGGACCATCATTTGGGTATATGCTCAAGAGTGGTATAGCTGGGTCTTTTTGTTTGTTTGTTTTTCAAGACAGGGTTTCTCTGTATAGTTTTGGTGACTGGCCTGGCTCTTGCTTTTTAGACCAGGCTGGCCTTGAACTCACAGAGATCCACTTGGCTCTGCCTTCTGAATGCTGGGATTAAAGCTATGCACCACCACCACCTGGCATAGCTGGGTCTTGATGTAGATTGACTCTCAAATTTTCTGAGGATTGCATATTGATTTTCACAGTGGGTATACAAGTTTTCACTTGCAACAGCAATAAATCCCCTTGCCAGCATTAGCTGTCAGTTGAATTGTTGATCTTAACCATTCTGACAGGTGTAAGATGAAAGCTTAAAGTACTCTTGATATGTATTCCATGATGGCTAAGAATGCTGAACATTTCTTCAAGTGTTTCTCAGCCTCTTTATACTCCTTTACTGAGAATTCTGTTTAGAGGTGTACCCCACTATAATTGGATTATTTGGTTTGTTGCTATCTAGTTTCTTGAGTTCTTTATTATCCTGAGTGAGGCAACCAAAAAGCACATAAAGAAACATGGTATACTCATTTATACATGGGTATTAGTAGTTAAATAAAGTCCAATCACAGTAAACACAGTTAATCACAGTACAATCCCTAGATGCAGAGAGGCTGAATCACAGGAATGGCTCTAAGAGAGATGCATGGAGCTCCTTGAGAAGAGGAAATAGAATATATTTTGTGGGTGCTCTTAAGACAGGAGGGGATGGGAACACATAGGGTCGGGTGAGTAAGGAAGGGGCAGAGGGCAAAAGACATGGAAAAATGACTGGAATAGAGGATATTTTGGCAGAGGACATGGAATCAGTACAGTGCAAAGTTCCTGGAAAGTATTAGGGTGACCCCAGTGAGGACTACTAGTAATTAAGAATACAGAGACTGAACCAGCAATTTTCTATAAGGCTTCCTAAAAGATATGCTGGGGTAAAGGTGGCTCAGAAATCCTGTAGTGCCCAACCAATGACTGGTCTAACTTCAAGCCCACGCTGTGAGAGGCTCTAGATCTTCTTGGATAATCAGAAGCTTACACACAGCCCCTTGCTTGCTCATGAGAGGCTACTTAGATGTGAGAGTTGTCCGGATGTCGCTGTTTCCAATGATGCCTTGATCTATGATTGCAACTTTTTATGACTTTTATTTCCTAAGTTTGTTGAATATAAGAAGTGTAAAAAGACATGATAGGACAGAAAAATGAAAGAGACCATGAGAGAGATCAGCATGATGAAAACAAAATGAGAGAAAAAAGAAATCATCAGGATAGTACATGAGTGTTCCTACTTTCCCTAATAACCCTCAGATAGAAAAGTCATAGCTTCACCTTGCTGTGGATTTCCCTTTTAGTCCTTAGTGCTGTTCTAAAGGCTGAGCCTTTAGGGGCAGTTCCAGAAAACTACAGTTGGAATGTATTGTATGAGAAAAGAATAAATTTTCAAATAAATAAATGGATGTGGGCACAGTGAGGGAGGATTAAATGAAGGCAATACTAAAACTCATCAGTGCAAACAAATCCTGTATGTAGCTCTGTCTCTTCATTTTCAAAGGGTTTAGACAACTCTATCCCTGAAATTTTCAATACATGTCACTCCTTTGCTACTTCCACTCCCTGTTTGCAGCTCTCCTTGGCAGATGTCTCATAGCGTGGGTATTACAACATCCTATTATCTCAAAATACAACACTTGCTTCATCTTCACAGCTTCATGCAATGAAGTCTCTTCACTGGGTTTCTGACTTTGTCAAACATAGATGGATACAACAGTGCTTAACTGAAACCACAGAGGAAGAATCTATGACCTATAAATTTTGTATATTTCTGGTTTCCAGAACCAGTACAACATGGGTTAACTCTCCAAATTTGGCTTGTAAGTTGTGATGGATTCTACTCTGCTTGGACTGAGTCACAACAGGTTCTGTATGAAGTTCCTTTTTGGGGTTAGAAATCATGTTGCCTATTCTTTCCATAAATAGAAAGCTTAGATGGATGGAGTCTTACCCTTATGGTACCTTTCTAGATATCAAATGCTGAGAAGAGCCTTCTCTTTAATAATGCTATATTACTAAGAGGGATATACAGATCACCTTGGGAAGGGAAAACAGAGATCTCCATGAATAAACTGAGAATGGGGTGGAAATAGAGGGGAGGGGATGGGGGATGACAACATGATAGAATGGGATGGTCAAGCTAGGGCAAGGATGAAGTGGGAAAGCAATGAAAGAGATATCTTAATCAAGGGAGACATTATGGGATAAGGAGAAACCTTTTGCTAGGAAAATTTCCAGGAACCCACAACGATGACACCAGATTAGACTACTAGCAATAATGGAGAAGGTGCTTGAACTGGGCCACCCTGCTAAGCAGATTGATGAATACCCTAATTGTTATCATAGATCCTTCATCCAGTATCTTATGGAAGCAGATGCAGAGATCTATAACCAAGCATCAGGCCAAGCCCTGGGAGTCCATTTGAAGAGAAAGAAGAGGGATTCTATGATCTAGGGGCATCAAGATCATGATGGGAAAATCTACAGAGACAACTACAGTGGAAACTCATGAACTTTATACCAATAGCTGTGTAGCCTACATGGCACTGGATTAGGTCTTCTGCATAAGTGAGAGAGTTGTGTAGCTTGATCTGTTTAAGGGGCTGCAGGCAGTGGGATCAGGATCTATCCCTGGTGCATGAGCTAGGTTTTTGGAGCTTATTATCTATGGCAGGATACCTTGCACAGTCTTGATTAATCAGGAAGGGGCTTGGAACTGTCTCAACTGAATGTACCAAGCTTTAGTGACTCCTCATGGTAGTAGGCCTCACATTTTGGAGAAGGAAATGAAGGATCAGTTTGGGGGAAAGGCCAGGGATAGTGGAGAAAGGAGGAGAGGGGCATCTGAGCTTGGTATGTAAAATTTATAAAAAATTACTACATTAAAAAAAAGCAAAAAAGTAATAAAATTAAATAAAATAATTGCTGGCACCTAAAGTCAGTGCAAATATACTGTGTTGTGTGATTGCTTTTCAAACATACAAGAACTAACTCAGGTTTGCTACTGAACCATCTTAGGTCAACTTCATGAGTAGGGAGATTTTATTGCTTAAAATAATTTTGTCTTAAGCAAAGGTGGCTATGATTACCCAAATTCACTATATCCACTGGTCTATGTAGTTGCTAACACCAGTCTGATACTTATTTCATACTAAACATTAGATAGATGCCTTTGCCATAGGACAAAGTTGGCAATTGAAGATGCATACAAATTATAATACCATCCATTAGTATAGGCAGGTGACAGGGAAGTCCTTATACTTTAAAATATAAAGAATACATGTACTAGCAAATGATCACTCTAGTGTGGAGATTTCACATGGTTCCATGTTGAGAGTTCCTCTTTTTGTGAAACTCTCTAGAGCTGCAAATTACAAATATCTACATTACATTATTTTTATTTAAAATTCCATTTTCTAGGATTCATCTCCTAACTGCTATGATTTGGAGTAACTCAGATGGTGTTGAGTAAGCTGGAGTAAGCTCTTCTTGCAACCCTGACAAGCAGCCAAACTTGATTACCATTACTCCACACTTATCGAGTATTGAAATCCCATATATTATCCACCCTCAATACTGTGAATGGCACAATGGATGTGAACAAATTCCCTCAGTCTCTGCAGATCCTGTTATATAGCTCTCATTGACTGAACCACTTTCATTTCTAACTCTACAAAATGTAGTAGACCTAGTTCTTCTGATCTAACACTAACTTTTTATAATTTGTAGGAGTACATGGCATATAACCATATGTAGTTAGATTTTCCTGCCTGGCCCAATCAGGACAAATCTCTCTTACCCGCCAGTCCCACAGTCGCTCAGACCCAACCAAGAAATCACACAGAAACTTACATTGTTTAGAAACTGTATGGCTGTGGCAGGCTTCTTGTTATCTACTTTTTCTATTTTAAATTAACCCATTTCTACTTATCTATACTTTGCCACATGGCTTGTGGCTTACCAGTGTCTTTACATGTTGCTTCTCATGGCAGCGGCTGGCGGTGTCTCTCCCCAGCCTTCTACTTCCCAGCATTCTCTACTCTCTTGTCCCGCCTATACTTCCTGCCTGGCCACTGGCCAATCAGAACTTTATTTACACAGAGCAATATCCACAGCAACCATATCACTCAGAAGATGGGAGGAAAGATGCCCTGAATCAGTGGCCACCCTTGGCTAGATTTTAAAAAAATGACAAAACAATTCCATTCAGGATACTGAGGGTAGGCCTAAGAATTTCAAGTCCTTTGAAGTAAGAAAATCACATTTGAGGTAATATTATTGTTCCAACTTTCTTTTCCATTAATGTGATTAAATTCTCTAACCAAACACAACTCAGGTAATGAACAGGAATATCTGGTTAATATACATAGGTCACAATCACTCCTTGTGGGAGTTTAGGATAGAAACTCAAGCTAATACCTAAAGGCAAAACACAGAGAAACATTGTTTCCTGCTTTCTCTCTTTCTTTGTTACTGTCTCCTGCTTAGCTCACTCTCTTATACAGCCCAAGCCAACATGCTTAGAGATGTTGACAACTCAGTGCAAGAGACTTCAATCATAACTACCTCAATCTATCTTAGAAACAGCATTCAGATAATCTGATCTATGCACACCTTCAATTGATGTAACTTCAGATGACTCTACACTATTCCATGCTGACAGCTGAGGCTAAATAAGAAAAAGAGACAAAAATAAACAAGAATGTTTTAAATATCCAAAGCCAATGTACTAATCATATCAATCACTTAAGCAGCAAAAACACAAACAGGAAGATAGCAACAACTACAACACAGATATGCCAGGAAAGGGGATGAGACAAGTATCTAAGATCAAAAAGAAAAAATTAAAACTCTCCACAGAAACTTTCCAAACCAACAAAACTCAAGGAACTCAAAACATAAGAATTTTTCTGAATATAAAATTGGTGAAACTCTATCATTTTCCAAAAAATGAACAATATAATTTAATCATAATTAATAAAATCAACAACATAGATGGCACCACTGAACAAATAAGATACAAAGACATACCGACAAATATATATTATTGTCTCTTAAACAAGAACAACAAGATTCTAATGAAAATTAAACCACAAGAAGTCACTGGCCAGCACTGTCCCTCTGCACTCCAGTTCTGTCCTTTGTCAATAATAAAAAATGGATAAGGCTCTAAGAGCTGTTCCACCAAAGTTGGAGAGATTTGCTTAAAGATTTCTGATGTTTTAACTTTGTAAAAAATAATTCTGATTATTAAAATAATTTCATTCTCTTATAATAAAGAAAAAGATAATTGTTAGGATCACTTGGACAACATTGTGTTTCCTATGACTGATGACTGGTGGTAAGCCTGCATCAGAATGAGGAAATAAAATCTTTTCCAAACCTATGCAAGATAACGGATTTTTAAAGATTTAGTGTATACCTACAGTAACTTGGTTTACCCTATTTGCTTTATAAGTCACAAGCACTTCTGAAAGCACGTTTTTTGTCACCATTTTTGGTATATGTTTGTGCATGAGAGAGAATGTCTTCCATAGGTATACAGATGACATACAAAATAAGAGGGTATCAGATCCCCTAGATCTGGAAAAGTAAAGGTATGAGCCTCCCAACTTGAGTGAAAATATCTGAACTCAGGTCATCCCCAAGAAGATATGCTGAGCTGCCTGATAAGACACATAAGACTTTTTATCCAATAAACCAAAAGTCTTTCACAGATTAACAACAATGAGAACAACAAACCCTAAATAAATAAAGAAGCAACTAAATGATCCTTGGGAACATGATGCATCAAAATTAAGATGTTGCTTATGGTAAACCTGCAGCATAGCATGAACACAATCCAATAACAATGCCCAACAATTTATTGCAGGAAAGCTGACTACAAAGCTATGTTCACAATGGAAACACTCAGAATGATCAATGGAGTTATAAGAGTTATAAAAAAATAGTACACATACTGATATAATATGACTTCTATACTTACCACAAAGCTACAACAATCAATAATGTGTTACTATATTTGTAAAATAATAAAGAGGATAGAGAGAAAAAGCCAAGAAGAAAGGGAGGAAAATATAGTCAACTATTAATCAAAAGACCAAAGGAAACTTATCCAAAAAAAGTGTGATCTTGACCAATGTTACCCAGCTACCTATGATTCTATATGTATAGATATTAAATAAGCACAGACTTTACAACTACCACAAAATTAACTCAAAGTGACCCTTGAACAATTGTTTCTGGTCCTCAAGCTACTGATATTCCTTACAAAGACAGAAGCTCAATGCCCTAGATCTCTTGATGCAAAAGGAGGTGATCTCTTGCTGCCTCCTTGTGGTTTCAGGTAAACCCAGCCCCACTGATCCTCAATTCCAAAACAACATAGAATAACAATCTCAAATCTGCTTTCTGTCACATGAATTATGACATAAGATGTGTATTCTACCCCATCTACCTGGCTAACACCATCCACGCGGAGAAACCTCTGCAGCTCAGAAACACCTGTTATTCTTGGAACTAAACTTTACTAAATCAAACCATTGCATCTGGTGGTAGCAAAAAGTTAGAAGCATTCTAAACACTTATTGCTGAAAGACAATCCACATCACCATCTTTCTATCATTTTCTAAACTACTGGAAATATTTATAAAGTCAAACTTGAAAGTGGAATGCAATATTCAGAACTTTGAGAAACCAGACATTCTGTTTTCCAATCCGTCTTCCAACTGCACAGCATAAGCAGTGCCCATGCGTGCACACTGGACAGTGATATTACAAGCATCATATCCTCCCATGCCAGAATTGCAGTCTCTTCCTACCCATGAAATTCACTCACATTGAGGCTCAAAGTACAAGGACCACTGCCCAGTTCATCACATTGACCAACAGAACCACAGTCTGGCTCATGGTTCATCCAAATACCAACAGAAATAACAGCTCAACACAACTTCTCTGAATACCCTATACTCAACATGACATAGCTTATGGACTTCCTTACAACTCATTACTAGAGAAGCAAAAGATAATCTAGGAAAGAATGTGCAAATTACCTGCCGCTCTAACTACTGATTGCAAAGCACTCTTAGAGTTCTTCATTGGCTAGGGCCACCCAGCTGGGCCTCAGAATATTAACAGCTCACCTACTGTGTGATCAGAGATCAAATGACTCAGAGAGCAGAGTCCTTCCAGCTTTACCCTTCCAGCCCAGCAGACAGGGACCTAGTCTAGAGAGTTTCTATTTTTTGTAGACATTCTTTTACTCTCTTAGAGCATATCCTGTTTCTCATCCAAAGCATAGGTTACTTTGTGTGCACAATCCATTATACACTAAATGTGCAATGTAGCCAGCCCATTGCCTCATTGCTGGAAAATTGTGTAGCCAAACAAAGGTTACATTCACCCCAGTAACTGTTGTTACTGAGTAAGTATTGTTAAAGAAAAGCAGGCAAAACAACAACAAAACAAAAAACCAAACCAAAACAAAACAAAACAAAAGACAAGCCATGAATTAGAAAACAATGACTGGTCATGATATGACTAAAAGGCAGGAAAGAGAATGTAGATATGAAGCAGTTATGATCTCAAAAAATTAATTTGAAAAGTTGAAACAGACTTTATGGCCATGTGCTGCACAGTATAAAGATTTGCATTAGAGCACATGAAAGACTTCTCAAACATTTTATCTCTGGCTGTATATCTAAATCCTAAAAAATAGCACCCCTGTTAGACATGGCCCCAACATTTTATCCATATCTATTTTGATTGAACTACTACAACTATAGCAATTTGTTTTCAAGACAAGATCAGTCCTTTGTCCAGATTCTTGATTGCCCTTGTCTGTGAAACCTAAGAAATGGCCAATCAGGACATTTATGAAATATCTAATATTGATTATCTAATTCCACATTGCTATTCTCAAGTACTGTTGAATTAGGAAATCTGTAAACTCCCATCCTGCCTCTCCCTTTAGGAACTATGACTCCGCCAGCTTCAAAGCTAGTCAATGAACTCCATTCTTGCATAGTTCACTCTTCATTTATAAGTCTCCACTAAAAGCCAGAGAGATTGGAGGTCACTCATTAACTGCCTTATTTTTCCTTCTCACTGACCAGTCAAGGTGTAGAATGGAAGGAGTTGCAGGACTTTTTTCCTGAGCACTGGGCAGCAGAGGCAGGTACAGGTGTTCAAACCAATTCTCACTTACACAGATGAGGCAAAACCTAAACTAAAGGAGACATCGCTCTACACAGAAATCAATAATCAACATCATTTGAGAGAAAAGGATTAAAAGTATTGATTACCTAGAGACATTGGAGAACAAAAACAAATAGAGATACGAGCAGTAATGCACTAAAAAAGTATTACAAATGATACTAATAAGTGATATTTAAAATGATAAAAAATCATGGGTTTTTTTTGTTTTTTGTTTTTTGTTTTGTTTTTTTGAGACAGGGTTTCTCTGTAGCTTTGTGCCTTTTTCCTGGAAATCACTTGGTAGCCCAGGCTGGCCTCAAATTCATAGAGATCCACCTGGCTCTGCCTCCCACGTGCTGGGATTAAAGGCGTGCGCCACCACCGCCCAGCAAAATCATGTATTTTTAAGATAAAAAAAAAAATTCAGCTATATTGATTTTTCAAAAGAATAGGCCCTTCCCTAGTAGAAGGAATACCATTAATATGAGATAGATTGATGTTGCCCATATGCATATGTTGACTGCTGAGATCTATAACTTGACACACACAGTTACAGTCAATGGCCTGTTTCTCAAACTTCAGAGCTGACATAATTGTGTCAAGCAGGATCGAACACGTCTAAATAGAAGAGTTGCCTAATTACAAATTCAATATTCATTGGCTCAAGATAATCTTCCAAACTTTCTACTTTTACAATTTGGTCTGTGATCATTCACCTGACATGAATTAAAACATGCTTGGGAGTTACAAAATAACTGCTGCTACCACAGTCAGGTCCTTTTTCATAATAGTGACCCAGTAGCTGATTGCCTACCCTGCTTCCCCCTGAAGTGTACACAATTCTTTCTATTGGGTCTAAAGTCAAAAGCAATGCTCCACATGTGAAACCTTTTCCAGTGACTGCATTGAATAGTTAACTACATGACTCAAATGGATAATTTTAAAACTCTGAGGTGGTACACACAATTAATTTAAGAATTTGAAGGTGTAGTATAGAGGACAGTGAGATCATTGGCCTGGAGAGCAACAGAATAGAAGCAAGGCCACTGGAGTCAGCATAAGAGAACTTGTCTCAGAAACATTTTATTAACAGGATGGAAATGCAGCTGTTCTAGAATTAATATGATTTCCCAGGGACAAATCACACTTAGGATATTAATAAAGAAAAATACCTTTAATAACAGTATGCATTCATCTCTGGCAAATGCTCAAAGAGGAGACAGCTTTAACACATTTTGCATTCAACATATGCTGTGATCATTGTGTCTTTTAGCTTCCTGATCCAGGTTGTACTTTGAACAATTTAAATAGAGAAAGGCAATGTATAGGTCTAATCATATGGGCAGATGGGTGAGTTAGACAGCAAAAATACTCACAGAATTGTTTCTTAAATATGCCAGTGCTCTGAAAGAGCAGATCATTCTTTAGTGACATTGTGCTGGGGTGAAGCTGACAGGGAATGAGAATGATGGGAAAGTGGAAGTAGTAAAGATAACAGCCAGACTGGTGAGGTCTTGCCCAAGCTATGTTGCATGCCATGTAAGCTTCTGAAGAATAACATCTTGTATGCTAATTCCAGGGGGAAAATGGAAGAGAATGCATGACTCCCATGAAGTCAGCAGAAAGTATCATACAATGGGACAGACTCAGGAGGAGGCTAATAAAACAATGCCATAAAAGGGAACACAGGACTTTTTAAGATTATTACTGAGTAAGCCCACTTGTATTCTTGGGACTGATAACCATAGCTATATGTGTGATCTGAAGCAACCCCACCATATAAGCCCTGGTTTCAGACCATTACCAGCTCACCCAAACATATTCCTGATTTTAGGGAAGTAGCTCTGTATTATTGTCAATAAATCAGGCACTTAGGGAAAGCTCCCAAGGCCTAGGGCCCAGGCTATTACTAGCTCTCCTAAGAATGTTTCTCCTCCTTGACTGAGGACCTAAATGAAAGCCTTGCTTGATCAGGCCAATCCTTAACACACAGTGTTTTTCTTTTCAAAATTGTCACCTGGTGTCATATTGCTCATCTGGCAGAAATATGCTTTTCTCAAAAAGAAAACTGGAACTTTATGTCACACCAGGCCTTTCAGTGGTTTGTGACATTGTAATGCCTCAATAAGCAGCTTGTTAGGATCTCATTCTTTGATAAAGGTTTGGGTCTAGTTGCTGGTTATATATCAGCAGTGGCTTCTTTGTGGTGTTTTGGAGCCAAATGTCTGGACAATCCTGATGAGCAAATGTGTATCCTACTGTCCTAATTTCTAACATGCCTGGCTAGAATACATTTATTTCTGGGGTATTTTAGAGGGAGTCCTCCCTCTGCTAAGTTCTATTTTGTGAGACTTACTATCCCCTAAGCATTAATAAATCCTGTAAATCACTAATTCTACTCATCTATATCACACCTTAGTAGTGGAGTGCTACCCAATGCATGAGATGCTTTTTACAACCCTTCACAAATTTAACTATTAATGGACCTTACATGTAAAAATTAAATGCAAAATACTGAACCTCTATATGGTACTAGAAGGTACTCTCCAAGTTTGGCAACCTGCTTTCCATGGGTGCACCAAAAGAATGTTAAAGTTCAAAGATTTTTGAGGGGAGGGGGTTTGGTTTTTTTGAGACAGGTTTTCTCTGAGCAGTTTTGGTGCCTGTCCTGGATCTCCCTCTGTAGACTAGGCTGGCCTTGAACTCACAGAGATCCACATGGCTCTGCCTCCTGAGTTCTGGGTTTAAAGGTGTGCACCACCACTGCCCAGCTTCAAAAATGTTTTTAAACACAGCTCCCTACTTTCAATTCTGTAAGCAGATGCATCCCACAAAACAAAGTTATTCAGAGGTCTGCCCCTGGGCCCAGAGAGATTCAAGTAGCACAAGGAACCTCTTAGGACAGAGATTCTATAGGTAGGTCCATCCCAGATCTAGGGAGAACCCAACACACTGGATCCTACACCTCACAATCTGTTCTACCTCAACTGGAGACAGCAGCCCTTACCTCACCATGTCATGGTTTCCCAGCTCAGCCATGCTCTCTGCTTAGCTCCCTGCAGCAGCATTCACAGCACAGCACACAAAACCAATAGCACCAAATCCTTTTGAAAGCCAAATCTGAATGAAGCCTGTGGCATCAGGAAAGACCCTGTTCCACTTTTGACTGGCAGGTCACCTGGAGGACCGATTGGCTAGTGAGACCTGAGTAACAAGAGCAACTCCCATAGGTTTACAAAGTGCATAAAAACACAGCACAATGCTTCCTGTTCCTCCTTTCCACCCCTGACAAAGATGTTTTCTAGATCAGCAGAAATATGCATATTAATAGCACTTGACCCTGGCTGCAAAAGCAGATCCTGCTCTCTTCCTGCTATCCATAGGCACTTCTTCCTCCTGGAAAGAATGTGGCTAGCTAGCTTGTACAGACCACTATACTATGTGGACTGGAGTGATTCCCTGCCACAAAGGAAGAAGGGTGCCTGGAATATTAACAACTAAAGAGAGATTTTAAACACACACAAGGAGAGTATTTGTTGTGTGACTTAACACTGACATCAGGTGAACTGTAGGTATTTTTTACCTAGTTGTCACAGGGACTTCAGACAACCACCAACAAAAAGCAGGAACTAGATCATAAATAAGATAATAGGCCTTTGTCCCATCAGAAAGCTGAATGATGCCTCTATTGCTTTAGGAATTTTATTCCTGAAATTCAGAGCAAACTGTGGGCAAATTAAATAATAAAGAGTAGTCTACATGGAAAGATGAATACTTAGAGAATAATAGAGCTAGGAAGAATGTATTTATGACCATTGTTAGCCAGTACATCTTCCTCCATAGGCAGGTGAAAAAAGATCAAAACCCAACTATCTTATTCAAGCTTCTGTACATGATCAGGACTGGTAGAATGAATCTCTCCATGTATGTAGAAATTTTATTTCATAGAATGAATGTGTTACAAGCATGCAGGATGTGAAGGAGATCATTTTAACTAGCCCTGCCTGCTGTCTGTCTCAGGGCTGTGACATCATTGCAGAAAATTTTATTTTTAAGCTTTATTTTATTTTATGTATATGGGTGTTTTCCTACAGGTGTTTATGCAGAGTACTTGCATAAACTAGAAGAGAGTTATAGGAGATGGTCAGGTATAATGGAACCTGTGTCCTATGGAACAACACCTGGTACTACTTTTAATTGTTAAGCTATCTCCCTAAGCCACATCATTAATATGTATTAATGTGTATTAATCATTTCCCCGCCCCTTGTGGGAGCCCATTTTCAAGTTCCTCATGGCTTTACCCATCAGGTCCGCATAGAGAAGGATGATTAGGACCACGGGCCTGAGAGCAGGTGTCTGAGATGGTCTGCACTTGGCTGTGCTGGGGGGAGGTCTTTTGCTCCACCCTTTAGCATCTCTATAAATACCCCGAGGCAGAGACAGTCAGGGCCAATTGGAAAAGGTTCCAGGTCCTCTCGAGGCTATCCTTAACTTTCTATCTGTTTATCTCCACAATCTAATTCCATCTATCTAATATTCCTTGCTGCTCGCACTCAAGAAAACTCTGAGGAGCTGTGGGGTTGGTGGGTAAATGCCCCGCAGAATGGCACCATGAACAGGGACTAAAGAAAAAAGAAAAAAAGGGACTAAAGAAAAAAAGGGGGACTAAAGACAAAAAAGGGGGGGGGACTAAAGACAAATGAACAGGGACTAAAGGCAAATAAATAGGGGCTAAAGAGAAAGGAAAGTAATAGTTTTATTACAGAGTTTTTGGTGAAAGTGTGACTCATCCCTGCCAGTGGAAAGTGGCATGCCACTGTTATGGGATATATATATATATATATATTACTGAGGGGCAGGGGTTTTATTCTTGAGAGAAAAGGAAAAACAGACTGGAAGGATGTCTGATGCTGCAGCGCAAAATTCTCTTCTGTCAAAATTTTCTATCTTCTATCCCTTTCTCATTTTCTATCTGTGAAAAATAAGCATAAGGCATAGAGTAGCAATATAACATAGGAAAAACTTAGAAGTGTAAGATTGTGTAGAAAAAAAAAGGCAACTAGACAGAAAAACTCTTCAATTTCCTAACTTTGGGGGCTATGAACACAAACTGGAAAAAATCTTTCTTTGAGCTTTATGGGTAATAAAAAAGCTCTTCTTTGAGCTTATGGGTAAGAAAAAGTTTCCTATGGAAGTTTTTGATCTGGGGACAGCTAAAATCTAAGTCCAAGTTACAGGAGAAAGTGATTTCTCCCTGAGGCAAAAATGTAGTTGTAAGAAGCCAAAAAGGTTAAATTTCAGACATTTTGGAAAAAGTTGGTCTTCTCTTTCGAAGAAAAAAAAATCTTTCTCTTAAACTAAAAAGCTTTTCTTAAAAAATTTTGGGGAAAAAAATCTCTCTAAAAAGCTTTAATCTTTCTCAAAAGCTCTTAAAAACCTTAAAAACTAAAGCCTTTAACTTTTTCAAAAGGACAAAAATTAGAATCACCTTAAGATATTAGTATGGAAATCACCTGTGATTAGCTTTAAGGGAAAACAACAAACTTCTTAATACAGCAAAACCTCTCTAAGTTCTCTTTCAAGTTTAAAAAATCCTCCCTGTAATACAGGAGGCAGGGCTGGAGTCCCAAAAACCTCTCTTCTAAGCTCTGTCTCTTCAAGCTTGTAAAAGACAATGGGTCAAAATCCCCTGAGGAAAATGCTTGGGAGAGTAAGGGTGAAGAGCTATAGAAAATCTCTGAGATGGAGTGCATTTTGGGGATACTAGGGTTCCTGCAGTTGAAAACTTCCTGGAGTGCACAGCTGAGGCAGGAAGGTGCAGGACCCAGGGGAAGATTGCTAATGAAGAAACAAAGCTAAAGCTGTTGGGAGCGGCACAGTTGACCGATTTCTAACAAGTCCTGGTTTGATAGGTCCACAGCTGCAAAAAGAAATCTGAGAAAAGCTTTCCTCAGAGAAGGACCTTTCTGGGAAAGCAGTAAAGCTGAACTGTGTCTGAAGCAGTTGTGCTGCTCAGTCAAAAACACTGTCTGTGGAAAGAGCCCAGCCAGGGCAGAACAGAACTATCCAGCAGTAAAGCTTTCCTTTCAGTCAGAGAAAGCATCTCTTTGAGTAAAGCTTTGTTTCAACTGACTTCCAGTGAGATGAGGGAATGTAGCCCTGAGGGGTGATTGCCTCTGGCATAAACTCTGTCTTTGATCACCCAGACAAACAAATGCAACCCACTGGGGGACTGGACCAGGTAAAGGCCAGATGAGGCAAAATACCTGTCCTAATGGGAGTTTAGAAATGGCAAAAACCTTCCTTGTTAGATTTTCAGTCTGTATGTAAACCACACAGACCCCCAAAACAGAAATGGACAAAAAGCCCCTACCTTCAGTAGCAGGGGAAGCCACCACTGTAGTGTCAGAAACTGTTCCTGGGGTAGAGGGGATAAACTGAGTCCAAACTGGGTACTGTCAGGGAGAAAGACTCAGAAGAAACAGAGAAGGGACAGATTCCTCCCCAGAAAATGCATGACCTGTGAAAGCTAAGAGTTTGAGGCAGCTTGGGGGGAAGAAAGACCCTACCCCCAAGGGTAGCTAGCAGGGGAACAGAGCAGCCTGAGATATCTGAAGCTCTGCATCTGGGGGGAAAGGAACAAACATAATGAGAATAAAATCAGTGGGAGAAAAATCTATCTGGAGCTATGGAAAAGCTGTTGTGAATGTTTTTGTTTTTCACTGACTGGCTAAGGCAAACACAAGCCCTGAGGAAAGTTGCTATCAGGAATGCCAGCCTCAATGCATGCTAACAAGGCAGGTGCAATTATGATTGGGGCCAGTGTCAAATGAAGCAGACACCTGTTGAAGCCATCTCAGCAGAAATCTCCTGATGTCCCATAATTGAAAATATAAAACTCTTGGTTCAAATCTCTTGTTGAAAAAGAAAAAAAAAACAAAAAACAAAAACCCAAAACAACAACAAAAAAACTTGGTTCAAACCTCCAGGTAAGAATTTGTAAGCAAGTCCAGTTAAAAAAAAAAGGACCAGGTGACTCTCAGACCCAAAAAGAACTATGGGAAATGGAGTCCATAAGCTAGCTCTTAACAGTGAGCTAATGAAGAGAAATGCATTCTGGGAAATGTAGTATGTCAGCTAAAGATGGCGATACTGTCCAAAAAATTTTCAGCTCATGTAGTTAGAGTTTTCCTGCCTGGCCCAGTCAGGACAAATCTCTCTTACCCGCCAGTCCCACAGTCGCTCAGACCCAACCAAGAAATCACACAGAAACTTACATGGTTTACAAACTGTATGGCTGTGGCAGGCTTCTTGTTATCTACTTTTTCTATCTTAAATTAACCCATTTCTCCTTATCTATACTTTGCCACATGGCTTGTGGCTTACAAGTGTCTTTACATGTTGCTTCTCATGGCAGCAGCTGGTGGTGTCTCCCTGAAAGACCCCCGGAGGGAATCTCCCCTCAGGTGAGACCCCCGTCTCAAGGAGCACGCAGCGACCACAAATCAGATGCAACAGCACGAGGTTTATTCAAACACAGGTACCTGGGCGACAAAGCCTCTCGGAAGACTTGCGCGCCTCTGGGTTGGTGAGATGGGTTTTTATAGCAAAAAGCGCGGGTACAGAAGCAGAAAGCATTGGTCAAAGGGCTCTGATTGGATAATTCAAACAAGGCGCGAATGGTTACAGAGCTCTAATTGGACAAAGCGAGGCGCGAGTATACAAGTATAAATCCAATAGGGCGTGAACTCAGGCTCAGGGCGGTTTGTGGGTCTCCTTGGTAACCAGATATGTGTGTTGACTCAACCCCTATCTAGAATTCCTCCCGTACTGACGCCAGGTGGTCTGTCCCTGACATCCTGCTTATCTCTACACCTTTGCCTTCTAGCTGAATTCCTTCGTTCCCCTACGTGCCTCATCTCACAAGCTGGGGAATTTCCAATGGCTCTTAGGGGGTTTGCACAACAGGGCATTGACGAAGGTTTGGCTGAGAACAATCAGTGTCAATCAAAGGGTTGAGCAACATTTCTTAATAGCTATCTGGGCTGTGGTGGGGCCATTCTGTTTCCTGGAACTGTCTTTTGTTCCTTACAAACATAGTATTACTATAGGGGTGTCGGGGGGGGGGGTCTTTCATCCCCAGCCTTCTACTTCCCAGAATTCTCTTCTCTCTTGTCCCGCCTATATTTCCTGCCTGGCCACTGGCCTATCAGAACTTTATTTAACCAGAGCGATATCCACAGCAAGCTCAGAATGAAGTTTCTTCTCAAAGCAATGCTAGAAAGTTTAATCTTACCTCTTGAGAACTCAGATCAGACAAAACTCTACCTTTAAGAGCAAATAAGCCACTTTAAAATCCTTAAAGCAAGAGAGAGCAGTTTATACACTGAACGTTGTCTTAGATATGAAGAAACTTATGTTGAAATTATAAAAGTTATTTGCCTTTTGAACAAACTGCCTGCAATGAGTAATTCCTTTGCAAATCTAATAAGGAGACAAGGAAACAGGTATTGAACAAGTAATGACTACTTTATAGATGGGAAACAAACATCAGAAAAACTAAATGTCTTACAAAAGAGTTGCATAACCTGAAAGTTCCTTATAAGAAATCAATGCTAAATTTCACATCTGCTAATAACATCAGGAGTTAAAGCTAATGAAGTAAAAATACTAAATCCTGAAAGTACTTTTTCTCAGAGTAAGCTAATGAAGGATATATATGTTTCATGAAAGAACATCTATGTTCTTGACTCCTTTGAATAGTAACAATTTTGGTGAAAATATTGAAACTAACAACAATTAAGTCAGAATGTTTCAACAAATTCAAGATGCTATTCACAAAAGAAAGCTGCCATGCTTTGTGGGCCATATTAGAGCTCAGTCCAAGCTTCCTGGTCCTTTAGCTGAGGGTAAAGCAATGGCTGATAAGTTAACAAAGATAGTAGCATTATCCCAAGTGGAAATGGCTCAACAGTAACATGCTCTTCATCATCAAAATAGCAAAAGCTTAAGAAAACAATTCAATCTTACCAAAAAAGCAGCTCATCAAATAGTTAAACGATGTGGGTTATTTCCAAAATATTTTCCTGTTCCTCATTCAGGGGTAAACCTAATTATCTAAGGCAAATGGATGTTACACATATTGTATAATTTGGCAAATTAAAATATGTACATGTGACCATTGACACTTATTCATGATTTTTAATGGCTAGTTCACAACCTAGGGAAGCTACAAAACATGTAATTATGTACTGCTTGAAGTGTCTTTCGTATATGGGTACACCAAAAATTATTATAACTGATAATGGTTCTTGATATAGTAGTAAGGCATTTTAACAATTTTGTACCTAATGGGAAATAGTACATAAAACAGGTATTCCTTATAATCCTCAGTGACAAGGTATTGTAGAAAGGGCTCATAGCAGTCTTAAAATACAACTTCAAAAAATAAAAATAACAAAGGAAGAAATTTACCCTCAATCCCCACATAATACATTAAATCATGTTTTTTGTTCTGAACTTTTTAAATATGGATGTCCGTGAGCAGTCTGCCACTGATAGATTTTGGCACAGTGGCACCCAAGCGACTTTTGCTCAAGTGAAATGGAAAGACCCCTGCTTGGGATTATGGAAGGGTCCCGATCCTCTTTTAATATGGGGTCAAGGACATGTTTATGTTTTTTCATAAGAGGAGAATGAAGCTCGGTGGTTACTGGAGCATCTGGTAAGGAGCATGGGACTAAGAAAAGTCAGCTCCAATGATGTTCCTATAAAGGAACCAGAATTAAAAGTGGCTTGATTAGTGTTTGAGGTTTTGTCACTGGTTAATGCAAACAGTGAGGAAAGCTAGGAGCTGTGCTGTTTTTGGCTTTACTAGTTCCTTTAGAAAAATACTTTATATTACCTAATAGCTGTGCAGTATTTTGCAAAGAGCTTTACAGCAGCTAAATATGGTAATTTCACCCTCAGCATGAAGTGAAGTTTTTTGGTAGAACAAACCAAAAGTACTGCTATAATAGAAACATTTGTCTGAGGTGAAGCATTTAGGGTAGCTATTATGAATTTGAGTGAAGGGACAGCTTCTAGTTAAAAACCATTTACCGCTGACAGTGCATCTCTGCAGGTTCTGGAATGGCTGTGAGAATGGCTTCTTCCCAAGAATGTTACATTCCCCTAGCAACAAGTATCACAACTCTATAACGACAACACTCACTAAATCCCAGTGTTTTATAGCAAAGCTGACAATAAACTCTAAACTTTAGAAATGATATATGTACTTCCTGTCTAGTTAAGAGAATCTTTCTAATAGAGAAAGTAATAATATTTAAGAGTAAGAAGTAGAAAATGATGAAAAGATGTGAGTTGGTGGAAATTATTCTGTCTTGTTAGGTCTCTGTGTTAAGAAATCCTTAGGTGTTTGCTAAGTTAAGTATATGCTATTGGTAGCCCTATAGAGTTCCTTTAAGTATATTGGTTTGCATGAAGTATCTAAGGTGGCCTTAAGACATGTAGTAATAAGCTTGTAAGAAGCAAAGATGATAGTTGTAAATGTAAGTTTAAATAAGAAATAAGATAGAATGAATATAAGAAGTAATTAGAACTATTTTAGCAAACATATTTCTTTAGATTCCTTAAGGAGTATAAATAAGCAGATATTAATATGTTATATGTGAGTTTGTAAAAAAAGTGTAAATGTTAAATGTGAGTCTATTCTTAATGTATATGGTAAAAGAACCTGAGACACAGAAGGTAGTGTCCTAGTAGACTGCAAAGCAGTCAGTCTGAATGGTTTCAAAAGGTAAGAATGGTGGACACCAGAACCATCACAACAAGGCATCCACAGCTGAGATCTGTAGAAAATCAACACAACACAGAAAAACCTGAGCTAACATCAAAAATGGTGTGGTTTAGAATACTACTGTAACTAAAAAGATCTCTGTGAGAACAAAAGTTGCAGAGATGCTTGTTTGAACTAAAATTGTTAACTGCAAAAAGTTTTGGTTGTAAAACATCTCTTCATATTTGATACCAGAATTTACATTTTTTAAAAACTTTTTGAACTTAAAATAATGAGATAAAACCACAAAAAGATTTTTGTAATCAATTTCTTCATATTTGGAAGGCTCATACCAGAATTTATTATTTGAATTTTGGGACTTAAATTAAATGAACAATAGAGGTTTCATTGCAATGGGACAATTTTGAGTTTACTTATAGTAATGACCTAGGAACTGTTTTCGGGAATTGAGTTAAAAATGGAACAGTTTAAATGAAGAAATTTATTGTTTCTACCTAGAGTCAAGATGCAAATTTGTGTATGCATATATGTTGGTGATTCATGAATTGTTCTGTGTTAAAAATGCAATTATGGGCTGGAGAAATGGCTCAGTGGTTAAGAGCACTGGCTGCTCTTCTAGAGGTCCTGAGGTCCATTCCCAGTAACCATATGGTGGCTCACAACCATCTGTAATGAGATCTGGCACCTTTTCTGGCCTGCAGGCATACGTGCAGGCAGAACACTGTATACATAATAAATAAATAAATAAATCTAAAAAACAAAGCAATTGTTTTGTAGAACTGTTTATGTAAAAGTGGAATTAAGATGTAACTACTCAGACACTATATAAGGAAGAAAGATTATCATTAAATGATAAGATAAGGTCCATAGAATCATGTGTTTCAGAAGAACATAAAAACTCTGATTTCATGAGAAATCTGGAATCCCTTGCAAGAGAGGAGTTTCATTCCTTAAAACAGACCCTAGGTGCTCATTTGCAAGCCCTGGAAGAAACTCTCAGTAGACCTGACAAGGGACCTAATAAGCAGAAGGGCAAGACCATACAGGTTGTAACATCTCCAAATGGCTTATCCTGTCATCCATGAGAAGCCAACAGATGACACACATTCTGAGCCATGTATGACATATACATTGCAACCAATTTCAACAAGGGACTTAAAAAATATAAAGGAAGTGGTAATTACATATGGGATACACTCCACATATGTAAGACAGATGTTAAATTCATGGTCTACTTCACATAGATTAATTCCAGATAATTGGCATCAGTTAATTTCAGCTGTTCTAGAATATAGCCAGCAGTTACTGTGAAAAAAATGGTTGAGAGAAGAGGCAAGAAATTTAGATCAACAAGGTCAACTCAGAGGTTTTGAGATCTACCAAGATTGTTTGGCTGCAGGAATGTACAAGTCACTTATGATGAGTATACAGTATCCCTATGCCACACAGCAGCTCTAAATGCTTGGGAAAAAAAATTCCAGAACCAGAAAAACCAACTAAAGTATATACAAAGATATTTCAGGGATTGCATGAACCCTTCCTTCACTGATTTTTTTTTTACAAAGGCTAAACACAACTATAACAAAAGTGGTGCCAGATAAAGAATTAAGAATTAACTGAGTCACTGGTGTTTGAAAATGCTAAAGCAGAATGCAAAAGAACACTTACACCATTAAAGGTCAGATCAGCTCCTTTCAGAAACTGGATTCATTATCATAATGGTGTTGAGTCTCTTAATCATAGTAATGAGGCTTGGATAGGAGAGACAAATTCCAGACGTGAAAGAAGGCCCCAGAGTACCAAATGCTTTAAATGTGGTAAGCCAGGTCATATAAGTAAAAACTGTACATGGGGTGCTCCTAGAAGTAATACTTCTTCTAGAAATTGACTCCAACCTCCTGGATTATGTAGAAGATGTGGCAGAGGACAACATTGGACCAGTGAGTGCAGATCAAAAATAGATTTACAAGCAACCATTTACTGGTGGGAAATGCCTTGGGGGGCCTCTTGCAGGCCCCCACATCAAACATAGTACAAACATTTCCAGCCACCATAGAAGAAATTCCTCTCCAGGAAAACTCAATAAACCAATGTGTATTGTAAAAATCAATACTGCAATGGATGATAAAACAGCTCTTATAGATGAATCATAATTTCCAAAGAACACAATGAAACAAATATTTTGGCAGACTTCCATAAATGAACAAAGACCAAAGCTTAGAATTTGAATTAATGGCCTTGTTCTGGGGTACCTGTTAGACACAGGTGCAGGTGTGACTATAATTATACGAAAATTATGGCATCCAAATTGGCCTCTTCAAGAGGTAGGTGTCCAACTTCTAGGGATTGGAACCCTATCTCAGATAAAACAAAGTTTGAGATGGATTGAATGCATTGGGCCAGAAGGACAGGGAGGAAGGCTGAAGCCATATGTAGCAAATGTAGCAGTAAATCTTTAGGGCCAAGATCTGTTACAATTCCTACACTCTCAGAAATGGAATACAGACCAATGCATGTCTCTAGGAATCAAATCATAACATGCTGTAAAAAACAGTCATCAACCATTCAGGCTGTACACAAACAGAACACAACTGCTATTGAACTCTCAGAAGTACCAACTGCCTTACCTTTAAAATGGCTAATAAACCTGTCTGGGTAGGACAATGGCCTTTGACAAAAGAGAAGCTACAAGCTTTAGAACAGCTGGTTTGAGAGCAGTTAAATGCTCAACACATTAAAGAATCTACCAGCCCTTGGAATTATCCTGTATTTGTTATTAAAAAAAAAAGTCTGGAAATTGGAGAATGCTGACATATCTGAGAGCTATTAATAAAGTAATTCAGCTGATGGATTCCCTCTAGACTAGGATGCCCTTGCCCTCTCTGCTACTCGAAAGATGGCCTATAATAGTTATTGACTTAAAAGACTGTTTCTTTACCATACCCTTACAAGAAAATGATAGAGAAAAAATTGCCTTCACAGTATCTAATTATAACAATTCCCAGCCAGTCAAGAGATATCAATGGAAGGTCCTCCCAGAGGGACTGTTAAACCATCCTACCTTGTGCCAATACTTTGTGCAAAAAACATTGGAGATGATCTGTGTAATGTTCCCACAATCTGTAATTTATCACTATATTGATGATATCCTATTAGTTGATCCAAAGTTAGAAACATTAAAAAACATGTTTAAAGAAGTAAAAAAAAAAGTTTTGCTTCACTGGGGACTACAAATAGCTCTTAAAAATACAAAGAGGGGATTCTATTAATAACTTAGGATATAAGATATAGCTACAAAAAATTAGACCCCAAAAGGTACAACTGAGGAGAGATGGATTGAAGACTCTTAATGATTTTCAAAACTTGTTAGGAAACCTTTCCAACTTACTGGGCATCATGGAAATACCCAAAGATGGACTATAAAATTTGGCTAACACTTTAGAAGGGGACAAAGAATTAAATAGTCCAAGAGAATTATAAGCCAAAGCTGAGAAGGAATTGGATCTAGTAGAACAGACAATTCAACAAGAACATGTGGATCGTGTGGATCCAGAACTTAAATGCATTCTTGGCATATTCCCCTCCAGACATTCCCCGACAAGTATTTTGATGCAGAGGGAAGATAGTATATTTGAATGGATATTCCTACCACATAAATCAAATAAGAAGTTAAAGACTTATGTAGAAAAGATCTCTAATTTGATTCAAAAAGGTAAATTAAGACTTCACAAGTTGACAGGAATTGACCCAACCGAAATTGTAGTACCTTTAACTAAAGAGAAAATTTCACTACTATGGAAAGATAATGAATCCTGGCAGAGAGCCTACAGTAACTTTTTGGGAGAGATTAATAACCCTTATCCCAAAAACAAGAAAATAAAATTCATAAAGAAGATTAAATGGGTCCTTCCTCACATTGTACGACAAAAGCCAATTTCTGGAGTCCTCACATTCTATACTGATTCAAAGTTGCTTGCATCCATCTTCCATTTCTCAGGTATCATTATATTCCTTCTCAGGTCTTTGATGGGATTGAAGACTAGCAGTTATAGTTATAAATTAATATTTATAATCTTAAATAGAACATATTAAGTATTAGATTTAGGTTCTTTAGGATAGGACATCTTTTGGAATGATCTTTGTAACATGCCATTTACCTATGCTCCAGCTTTCTCTGGATTTTAGTATAGGTCTTTTGTTTGATATTGTTTGCATTGGTTGTAGTTCCATCTTATCTAGGTCATTATCCCTTATTACTCCTGGACAATAATTGATAATGATTTCTATTGTACATAGTCTTGTATTAGGTCAGAACTTTCTTATTTAGACAAAGGGGGAGATGTAGTGGGTAGACGCTTCAGCTTTTGTCCCGGCCAGTGGGGTTCCAAAGGGAGGACCACCTGCAGGTGAGAATGAAAGGGACGGGAGACACAAAGGACAATAGCAAGACAGGATTCTGATCAAACTGCAAATTTTATTTTCCTCAGCAAGGCTTATATAGCACAGGAGGGGAAGGGGCAGGAAGGAGGGAAGGGGGAAGAGATGTGCAGAACAAGGATGGGGTGCGGGATGTGGGAGACGTGCAGAATGTGCAACTGCAGGATGTTGGCTAAGGTCACTTCAGGGCCCATTTATTCTGTTGCTATGCCACCTGACTGTGGAATGTTCTTTACATTTGATTGTCATGGCACCTAACTGTGAAATGTTCTCTTATCTTTGGGGGCCTCTGGTTAGTAAACAGGTGTTACTGCTCTGGGAAAGGGCACTGGGCATATGACTTGTTCTCTGGCCTAGCTAGTACTTTTCCATGGTTCATGTTTGGTCCCTGACATCTTGGTCCCTGACAAGCTTTGACCTGGAAATGCTACCCCCATTGAGGCTTCAGTAACTGTCACACCTACAAGGTGGAGCCAAGAGAGAATCCTGAAGACCTGAGATCTGGATTGATGGGCTTTCTTGGTTCCTGGATCCTGGATGCTGGAGGTAGACTGAACAGAGTTCTCCAGAGAACACCACTGGACTATGCTGCACCATTCCCAGACCCTGTTATCTATCCCTTCACTTGTAAGTTACCCCACAAAATAAATCTCCTTTTGAACTACATGGAGTTGCCTTAATATGTAAACCAATAGGCAAATATCTATTTCATGGCTACCAAAAAAGTTTTATGAGGTAAGACTTTCTCCGAACATGCTGTTAAGTCATATAAATGAAAAATAACAAACTGAAGAAAAAAATTCAGTCCTATGTAAATTTATTCAACACATATCTGAATTGTTCTTTAAATATTAATACGGTTTTTGAACATTTCTTTGTGGGAGTATGTGTGTTTATATGTTTGTGAGTTTCCTTTTTTGTGATGTGTATGTGTTTGTGTGTGTTTGTATGGTGTCTATGGTTTATATGATCTTTGTATGTGTTTATGTTCGTGTATTTTTATGTTTGTGCATGTATTTGTGTATATGTGTGTATTTGTGTTTGCGTGTATAGTTTGTATTTGTTTGTTCTTTGTGTTTGAGTACTATGTATGTGTTTTTGTGTGGTGCGTATTTGTGTATGTGTGTGCGAGAGAGGGGTATGTATGATGTATGTGTCTCTTTGATGGGTGAGTGCATATGTGTGTGAGACTTGATATACAATCGCCAATGAAAAACTTGGAGGACTTGGTTCTCTCTACCATAGGTTCCAAAGAACAAGCTCCATGCACTAGTACAACAACATGATTTGACCTGATCACTCATCTCAAGATCTCATTAAAATACATGTAAATAAACTTTACAAAACAATTGCTGGCACCAAAAGACAGTGCAAATATATTGTCTTGTGTGATTGCTTTTCAAACAAACAAGAACTAACTCAGGTTTACTACTGACCCATCTTAGGTCAACTTTATGAGTGGAGAGATTTTATTGCTTAAATTATTTTATCTGAATCAACAGTGGCTATAATTGCCCAATATCACTATATTCACAGGTCTATGAAGCTGTTAACAACAGTTTGAAACATTAACACCAGTCCTGAACATTAGCTAGATGCCTTCACACAGGACAAAGTAGGCAACTCTAGATGCATACAAATTATAATACCATCCATTAGTATAGGCAAGTGATGGGGAAGTCTTTGAACTTTAAAATGTATAGAATACATGTACTAGCAAGTGATCACTCTAGTGTGAAGATTCCACATGACGCTAACTTGAGAGTTCCTACTTCTCTGAAACTCTCTAGGATTGTAAATTACAAATACCAACATTAACTAATTCTTATTTAAAATTCATTTTCTAGGATCCATCTCCTATCTGCCATGATTCAGAGTAACTCAGATGGTGTTGAGTAAGCTGAGGTAAGCTCTTCTTTCAATTCTGACAAGCAGCCAAATTTGGTTACCATTACTCCACACTTGTTGAGTATTTGTTTTTAAATCTCCAACCTCTTTCCACCACTATGTGAATGGTACAATGTATGTGAACAAAAGCCCTCAGTCTCTGTAGACTCTCTTATACAGCTCTCATTGGCTGAACCACTTTGTTTTCTAACTCTAAGAGAAAGCATGGATCCAGATCTTCTGATCTAACACTAACATTTTATGATTGATAGGAATACATATATAACCCCAGCACTCAGAAGCTGGGAGGAAAGATGCCAAGAATCAGTGGCCTCCTAAGGCTAGATAATAATACAACAACAAAACTATTCCATTCAGGATATTAAGGGCAGGCCTAGGAATTTCAAGTCCTTTGCAGCTAGAAAATCACATTTATGGTACCATTTTTTTATTCCAACTTTCTTCTCTGTTTCTGAGATTAAATTCTCTATCCAAAAGCAAATGAGGTAATAGTTTTTTATTTGTTTGTTTGTTTGCTACCCCCAGGCTACAGTCCCTCCTTGTGAGAGCTTAGAATAGAAATTTAAGCTAATAAATGAAGGCAAAATATTAAAGAAGCATTGCTTCCTGACTTTCTCTTTGCTTTATCACTGTCTCATGCTAAGCTAGCTCTCTTATCCAACCCAGGACCACATTCTTAGAGATATTGCCAACTCAGTGGAAGAGCCTTCCCACATCCATCAAAATCAACACAATATCTCTCAGAGTTAGCAACCAGATATTTTGGCCTAAGCACACCCTCAATTGATGTTCCCTCAGATGACTCTTCGCTATGTCATTCTGACAGCTAAAGCTAATTAGGAAAAAGAGACAGTAATATATGAGGAGTTTTAAAGATCCAAATCCAATGCATTCATTAAATTACATCAATCTCTTAAGCAGCAAAACCACAAACATGAAGATAGCAACAACCAGAAAACACACATATGCCTGGAAATGGGAAGAGGCAAGCCTCTAAGATCAAGAAGAGGAAACTAAAACTGTATCTCCACAGAAAATACACAAACCAACAAATAAACATGCAACTCATAACAGGACATTTTCTGAATACAAAATTGTTGAAGGTCCATCATTTTTCAGAGAAACAATAATATAATTAGATGATAATAAAACTAACAACAAAGATGGCACCACAGGAAAAAAAGAGATGCAAACAGATACCTACAAATATATATTGGTTCTTTAAACAAGAATGAAAAGATTCTAATCAAACTACAAGAAATCACTGACCAGCATGCATCCTGTACACTCCATTCTCTCCATTGCCAATAATAGAAAATGGGTTGTGAGAGAAGGGTTTGCTACCCAAATTGGAGAGATTCACATGAAGTATTCTCATGTTTTAACTTTGTAGAAAATAGTTAGAACTACTAAAAGGATCTCATTCTTTTATGATAAAGAAAAGGATGTCTGTTAGAAACACTTAGAACCAATTTTTTCCTTATGATTAATGATTGCCTGTAAGTCTGAATCAGAGAGAGGCAATGAAAACTTTTTAAAACACAATACAAGATAACAGATTTCTAATGTATCAGTGTACACCTAAAGCAACTTGTTTTGCTCTAATTTTAAGTCACAAGCATTTTTAAAACAAGTTTATTGCAATTTTTACCTACTTTTGTGCATGAGAATGTTTTCCATATGTATACAGGATCTGGAATAGTAGAGAATTATGAGCCTCTCAACTTGAGTATTGGTATTAGAACTCAGGTCATTCTCACCTAGAATATGTGTAGAGCTACTGGCCAAATGAATAACATGTTTTATTTGATAAATCAAAAGTCTTTCACATAATAACAACAACATAAAAAACAAAACCTAAATAAATAAAGAAGCAAATAATTGATCTTTGGGAATATGATGCATCAAAATGAAGATATTTCTTGGGGTAAATTTGCAGCATAAAATGAACACAATCTAACAACAATGTCCAACAGTTTATAACAGGATAGCTGATTACAAAGCTGCTTTCTCTGTGAAAACACTCAGAATGATCACTGGGATTATGAAAAGATTGTATACAGATTGACATAATATGATTCTGTACTTCCAACAAAGCTACAACAATCAAGAGTGTGTGTAGTTTTTTTGTGAAAAAAATAAAGAGGATAGAGAGCAAAGCCAAGAAAAGGCAAAAAAATAAAGTCAACAATAAATCAGAGACCAAAGGAAACTTAACCAGGAAAAGTGTCATCTTGACCAATGTTACCCAGCCACTTATGATTCTATGTGTGTAGAAATTAAATAAGCACAAATTTCACAACTACCACAAAATTAACTCAAAATGACCCTTGAACTATTGATTCTAACACTCAAGCTACTAATATTTCCTCCAAAGACAGAAGCCCCATGCTGTAGAGCTCTCACAACAAAAGGAGGTGATCTCTAGCCATGGTTCTGAAGCCTCCTATCCCTCCTTGTGGTTTCAAGTAAATCCAGCCCCTCAGATGCCCAATCCCAAAGCAACATAGAAGAGTAATTTAAAATCTACTTTATGTCACATGGATTATGGCACAAGATGTGAATTCTGTTCTGTCTACCTGCCCAACACCACATACACCTGAGAAACCTCTGCAGCTCAGAAACTCCTTTCGTCCCCTAGAACTAAACTTTACTAAATCACACCATTGCAGCTGGTGGTAGCAGAAAGTGTGAAGCATTCTAATCATGTACTGCTGAAACACAATCCACACTACTATCTTTCTACCAGTTTCTAAACTACTGAAAACATATATAAGACAGACCTGAAAGTGGAATGTAATATACAGAACTTCTAGAAACCAGACATCCAGTTTTATAATGTGTCTTCCAACTGTACACCAAAAGCTTGCCTGTGTGTGCACACTGAACAGTGATATTACAAGCATCCATATCCTCTCATGATAGGACTGTAATGTCCCCCGATACCCATGAAATCCATTCATAGTGAAGATAAAAAGACAAAGACCACTGCCCAGATCACCACATGGACAAACAGAACCACAGTCTGGCTCATGGTTCATCCATGTAACAACAGAAATAACAGCTCATCACACCTTCTCTGAATACTCTATACTCACCATGGCATAGCTTATGGTCTTTCTAACTCATTACAGGAGAAGCAGAGGATAATCCAGGAAAGAATTTGCAAACTACCTGCCCCTCTTACTACTGATTGCAAAGCGTTCTTAGAGTCCCTCATTGGCTAGGGCCACCCAGCTGGGCTTCAGAATATTAGCAACTCACCTACTTGGTGGTCAGAGGTCAAAGGACTCAGAAAGCACAGTCCTTCCAGGTCTACTCTTCCAGCCCAGCAGGCAGGGATCTAGTCTACAAAGTTTCCATTTTTTGTAGACATTCTTTTACTCTCCTAGAGAATATTCTGTTCCTCACCCAAGCACAGATTTTTCTGTGTGCACAATCCATTATACACTCAATGTGCAATGCACCCAACCATTTGCCTCATAGCTTGGAAATCATATAGCCAAACAAAGGTCACATTCACACAGTAACTGTAGTTATTGCATAACTGTTGTTAATGAAAAGCAGCTCCTCCCCAATAAAACAGGCCATGTATTAGAAAACAGTGAGTGGTCATGGTATGGCTTGGAGGCAAGAAAGAGAATTTGGATGTAATGCAGTTGTGATCTCCAAAAATTATTTTGTAAAATTGAAACAAACTTTATGGCCATGTACTCCATAGTCTACAGATTTGTATTAGAGCACATGAAAGATTTCTTAAACCTTTTATCTCCACATGTATATCTAAAACCCAAATGTAACAGTCCCATTGGCCACACAATTTTATCCACATCTATTTTGATTGAACTATGGTAACTACACCAATTTGGTTTCATGATAAGGTCAGTCCTTTATCCAGATTCTTGATTGCCCTTGTCTGTGGAAACCAATACATGGCAATCAGGACATTTATGGACTATCTAAAATTGATTACCTAATTCCATATTGCTAATCTCATCTACTGTTGAAGCAGGAAATCTCTCAACCCATAAACTGCCTCTCCTTTTCTGCACTGTGACCAGCTTCAAAGTTAGTCAATGAACTTAAATCTTGCATAGGTCCCTCTTCATTTATAACTCTCCACTAAAAGCCAGAAGGATTGGAGGTCACTCATTAACTAAATGATTTATTTTTCCTTCTCACTGACTAGTCAAGGCCCAGAATGGAAGGGGTTGCAGGATTATCTTTCCAGCACTGCACAGCAGAGGCAGAATTAGGTGTTCAATGCAATTCTCAATTATGTAGCATGAGGCAAGCCTAAGATAAGGAGACATTGCTCTACTCAGAAATCAATAATCAACATCATGTGAGAGAAATGGAATGAAACTAGTGATTACTTAGAAACATTAGAGAACAGAAACAAATAGAGATAAGAGCAGTAAAGCACTAAAAGAAAGTATTAAAAATGATACCAGTAAGTAATCTTTAAAATGATAAAAAATAAAATATTTTTAAGATAAAAAAGCTTAGCTGTATTGATTTTGAAAAAGAATAGGCACTTTTCTATTAGGGTGAATGTCATTAATAAGTAATAGATGGATCTTGCCCATATGCATATGTTGGCTGCTGAGATCTATAACTTGACACACACAGTTACAGTCAATGGCCTGTTTCTCAAACCTCTGATCTGACATAACTGTGTCAAGCAGGATTGAACGTATCTGCATAGGACAATTGCCTAATTGCAAATTCAATATTCATTGGCTCAAGATAAACTTCCCAAAATGTACACCCACACAACCTGGTCAGTGAACATTTATGTGACATGAATTAAAAAAAAATACTTTGAAATTACAAAATAACTCCTGATACCACAGTCAGGTCTTTTTCATAATAGTGACCCCAGTAGCTGATTGCCTACCCTGTTTCCCCCTGCAATGTACACAATTTTTTCTATTTGGTCTGAAGTCAGAAGCAATGCTCCATATGTGAAACTTTTTCCTGTGATTACATTGGATAGTCAACTACATGACTCAAGTGGATAATTTTAAAAATGAGCTGGAACTGTCATTAATTTAAGAATTTGAAGGTATAGTATAGAGGATAGCAATATCATTGCTGGGAAAGCAACAGAATAGAAGCAAGACCACTTGAGTCAGTATAAGAGAGCTTATCTCAGAAACATTTTTCTATCAGGATGGAAATACAGCTGTTCTAGAATTAAAATTACTTCCCAGGGAGACAATATACTTAGGATATTAATAAAGAAAAGTATCTTTAATAATAGTAAGCATCCATTTCTGGCAAATGCTCACAGAGGAGACAGCCTTGACATATTTTGCATTCAACATATGCTGTCATCCATGTGTCTTATAGCTTCATGAACCAGGTTGTACTTTGAACAATTTAAATAGAGACAGGCAACTTGTAGGTCTAGCAATTTGGCAGATGGGTAAGTTAGAAAGCAAAAATTATTCCCAGAGTTGTTTCTTAAATATACCAGACACCTGAGACAGCAGGTCATTCTTTAGTGACATTGTGCTGGGGTGGACCTGACTGGGAATGAGAATGATGGGAAGAGTTCAAGGTAGTAAAGATAAGAGCTAGATTGGGGAGGTCTTGCACAAGCTATGTAAGCCTCTTAAAAGAATATCATTGTGTATACTACTTCTAGGGGGGAAATGGAAGGGAATGGATGACTTCTATGAAGTCAGCAGAAACTATCATACAATAGGACAGACTCAGGAGGAGACCAATCAAACAATGTCTTCAAGGGAAACACAGGGTATCTCAAGAACATTACTGAGTAAGCCCACCAGTGGTCTTGGGACTGATAACCACAGCTCCATGTGGGACATGAAGCAACCCCACCATAAAGGCCCTTGTTCCATACCATTACCAGTTCACCCAAACATATTCCTCATTTATGGGAAAAGCTCTGTTTTATTGTCAATAAATCAGGCACTTAGGGAAACCTCCCAAGGCATAGGTTCCAGGCTTTTCTAGCTCTCCCAAGAATGTTCCTTTTCCTTTACTAAGGGCCTAAATGAATGCCTTGTTTGATCAAGCCAGTCCTTACTTAACACAACAGTCTTCTTCTTTTTCTTTTTTTCTGAGACAGGGTTTCTCTGTAGCTTTGGAGCCTGTCCTGGACTAGCTGTGTAGACCAGGCTGGCCTTGAATTCACAGAGATATGCCTGCCTCTGCCTCCCAAGTGCTGGGATTACAGGTGCACCACCACGCCTGGCATGTGTTTTTCTTTTCAAATAATTGTCACCTGGTGTCATATTGCCCATCTGGCAAAAACATGCTTTGCTCAAGACGAAAATTGAAACTTTATGGCAACCAGGCCTTTAGGTTATTTGTGACCCTATAATGCCTCAATAAGCAGCTTGTTAGAATCTCATTCTTTGATAAAGATTTGGGCCTAGTTGCTGGTTATATATCAGCAGTGGCTCCTTTGCGATGTTTTGGAGCCAAATGCCTGGACAATCTTGATGAACAAATGTGTATCCCACTGTCCTAAACTCTAACGGGCCTGGATAAAATATATTTATCTTTGGGGTGTTTAAGAGGCAGTCCTTGCCCCACTGAATTCCTTTTTTTGAGACTTACTATCTTCTGAGCATTAGTAAATCCTTTAAACCACAAATACTACTCATTTGCATCACATCTTACTAGTGGAGTGCTACCCAATGCATGAAATGCCTTTACAACCACTTACAAAATTAACTATAAATGGATTTTACATGTAAAAATTAAATGCAAAACAGTGAACCTCCATACGGTACTAGAAGGTACTCTCCAAGTTTGTCAACCTGCTTTGAATGGATACACCGAAAGCTTGTTGAAGTTCAAAGAATTTTTTGTTGTTGTTGTTGTTTTTTTGTTTTTTGTTTTGTTTTGTTTTGTTTTGTTTTTTTGACATGGTTTTTCTGTGTAATTTTGGTGCCTGCCTGGATCTCGCTTTGTAGACCAGCCTGGCCTTGAACTCACAGAGATCCACATGGCTCTGCCTCCCAAGTGCTGGGATTAAAGGCTTCCACCAAAACTGAATCATCACTGCCAGGCTTCAAAGATGTTTTAAGAACAGTTCCATACTTCTAATTCTGTAAGTAGATACAATCCACAGAGCAAAGTTATTCAGAGGCCTGCCCCTGGGTCCAGGGAGTTTCAAGTACCACATGGGACCTTAGAGGACAGGAATTTTGTAGTCAGGTTCCTACCCATATCTGAGAAGGACCCACCACATTGGATCCTACACCTCACCATCTGCTCCACCCCATCTGGAGACAGCAACCCATCACTCACTATGTGATGGTTTCCAGCTTAGCCATGCTCTCTGCTCAGCTCCCTGAAGTAGCATTCACAGCACACAAAAGAAAAACAATAGCACCAGCTCCTCTTCGAAGACAAGTCTAAAGCCAGTGGCAGCAGGAAGGACCCTGCACAACTCCTGACTGGCTCGTCACATGGAGGATATGATTGGCTAGTGAGACCTGAGTGACAAGAGCACATCCAATAGGGTTACAATGTGCATAAGAACACAGCACAATGGTTCCTGTCCCTCCCTTCCACCTCAAACAAATACTTTTTCTAGATCAGCAGAAATATGCATATCAATAGCACTTGCCCTTGGCTACAAAAGTAGACTCTGATCTCTTCCTGCTCTCCATAGGCACTTCCCCTTCTTCCTCTGGGATACAATGTGGCTAGCTAACTCATAGAGACCAGGGGTGGAGTGATTCCCTGTCACACAGGTAGAAGGGTACTGGAATATTAACAACTAAAGAGACATTTAAAGACACATAAGGAGAGTGTTAGTTGTGTGACTTAACACTGGCACCAGGTGAATTGAAGGTATTTTTTACCTAGTTGTCACAGGAATTTCCAGCAAAGAAAAGCAGGAACTTTTTCACATATAAGATAATAGGTCTTTCTCCCATCAGAAAGCTGGAGGATGGCTCCATTGTTTTAGGAGTTTTATTCCTGAAATTCAGAGCAAACTAAGGGCAAATTAAATAATTATAAAGAGTATTCTTCATAAAAAGTTGAATACTTAGAGAATAATGGAGTTAGAAAGAATGCAATTATGAGCACCTTTGTTAGCACATCTTCTTCCATAGACAGATGAAAAAAAAAAAAAAAACCACAACTGTATTATTCAAGTTTCTCTACATCACCAGGAATGGTAGAATAAATCTCTCCATGTATGTTGAAAGTTGATTTCATAGAATGGCTTATAAGCATGCAGGATGTGAAAGAGATCATTTTAACTAGCCCTGCCTGCTGTCTGTCTCAGAGCTATGACATCATTGCAGAGAATTCTACTTTTAAGCTTTTTAATTTATGTATATGGATGTTTGCCTTCAGGAATCTGTGCAGAGTACTTGCAAAGACCAGAAGAGAGTTACAGGAGATGGTTAGGTATAATGGAACCTGTGTCCTATGTTAACAACACATGATGCTGCTTTTAATTGTTAAGCTATCTACCTATGCCACTTCTTTATTTAAGATTTATTTCATACATTTTAATTAATATGTATTAAATCACTTTCCCCCTTCCTTATCCTCTCTCCATCTCTTCCAAATTTTCCCTTCCAATTTCTTCCCTGTTAAGCATGTGACAATAAGTATGCACAATTATATGAATAAAACCTGCTGAGTCCATTTCTATTAGTTGTGTTTATAGTGATTCAAGGATGAACATACTGTACTGGATATACAATTAGGGAGCTCATCCCTGCCTGAGGCTAATTCTTCCACCTGCAGGAGAATTCCACTATTTAATGAGGAACAGGAGTCTAATCCCCAAGTTATCTATGTGCCATGGACAGGAAACATTATCAAGAATAGATAGCATTATCAAGAATAGTAAACTTGAGGTGGTCAATATCTCTGCTAACAATTGCTGGTGCCATGGCCCTGCATTTCTGGATCTGCTGGGAAGACTATGGATATTTTTCTGAGCCAATCACAGTCACCCTTTGTGTGGTAGTCTTCGCACCAGACCCCATTGACCATTCTCATTTTTGGATAACTTTGAAAACCTGAAATTCCTACCTCCACATTCTAAGTACCATGATTGCAGTCCTGAGCCACCATGTTTAGCTTAGGTTGCTTCAAATGCATTTAGTGAGGCATTAGAATGATGGGATCAGTTATACAAACAATTAACACTTAACTATAATAATAAAAAAACCTACTTTTCTCTGTGAGCCAGGGTTTCATCATCTTCAGAATATAGAAAGAAACCTTCCCAGGTCACTAATGAATTATAACCAACTCAATAATAAAGAAAACATTTTTTCAAAGTTGGAAGAGAGCAGACATTAAGGCACGAAAGCTACCTTTGATGGGAACTGTCTTCTGTTACTGAAGACTGGACAAGAACCTGTGACCTGGCTACTCTAACTAGGAAGGCTCAGCCATTCATCCTCATTAATCCAATTAAATAAACTAAGTTTATCCCTGTGCTATGAACCAATGGCTGTGGAGCCCCCAGCTGGATCAGGCCCTCTGGATAAGTGAGACAATTGAATAGCTTGATCTGTTTGGAAGGCTCCCAGGCTGTGGGACCGGGACCTGTCCTTGGTGCATGAGCTGGCTGTTTGGAACCTTGGGCTTACACAGGGACACATGCTCAGCCTGGAAGGAGGGGACTGGACCTGACTGTACTGAATCCACCAGGTTTAAATGAGTCCCCAGGGGTGTCTTGGTCCTGGAGGACATGCAAATGGAGGGGAGGGGCTGAGGGAAAGGTAGGGGTAGGGGCGGGAGGGGGGAGGACAGGGGAACCCATGGCTGATGTATAAAATTAAAACACATAATAATAATAATTATAATTATATATATAAATAAAGTTATCCAGTGAGTGACATGCCCACCTATAATGCAGGCATTCTGGAGGTAAGGTGGACAGATCTCTCTGATGACCCAGAATAGCCTAGTCTGTAGTGAGTTCAAAGCCAGCCAAAGACTCAGAGTAATACTATTCTTTACAAAATAAAAAACAGAAAAGAGGGGCTGGATAGATGGCTCAAAGGTTAAGAGCACTGGCTACTCATCCAGAGGAACTGAGTTCAATTCCCAGCACCTACATGGCAGCCTACAACTGTGTGTAACTCCAATTCCAGGGGATCTGACACTAATGCACATAAGATAAACTTAAATTATTTAAAAAAACAAAAAGGAGAAAAGGGAAAAAAAGCAAATTATTAATGAAAATTTAAAACATGATACTTATTCAAATTGACTAGTTTGGAACAATAAAAGAAAATACAAGATAAATAACCCATGCTTGAGGTCTTAAAGGGTTTAGATAGAAGGCAAAAATATGCAAAACTAAATAATCTAATGAAACCATGTAATTAATTTTTCTCATCTCTAAAACCCTTCCACATTCTCATCTGGAGAATTCAAGTCTTTTCCCACAATGAGATGCACAATGAAAATAGAATTTCATGTGGTCCACTATTTTACTAGTTGTTATAGGGAATGACAGGTTCCAAAAGAGGACCACAAAGTTGGTGCTGTAGGAACCTGTCAGTGACAGATCCATGTACTTGTCAAAAACAGGAAAGAGTGGAAGAGCAGAGTGGAGTGATTCACCACAGCCGAGTAGATAGAGAGATCACAGTATAAGCCAGCATTCCTCTCTGATCATTTAATCCTGGGCTTTCACACCAAAACTCCTTTCCTATTGATTTTTTCATACTCCATAGCTCTTTGTAAATGCCTGATTTCCCCAGACTTAGAGTCACTTCTGTTTGATTCTCAGGAACTCCTGACAATGTCATCTGGAGTCACCACCATTCAGGGCTCCTAACTAAAAGTTTTACACGCATCAAGAAAGCAGAATACCATCCCTTTCAGACAAGTAAGTCTTCATGCCTGCATGTTCCTTTTCTCTCTTTAAAGAAGGGATAAACTTCAGCATGGGTCTACCTGACAAATGTCCTTGTGGGCTACATTGCTGTTCATTTTTGGCATAGGAGATAAACTCAATCTTCTTGCTTTAATCAAGCCATCAGACACTTTAAAGACTTGTCAGTTTCTCTCATGATCATTTTTTTGTACTCTTCCCTCATTTTCTGGAGATTTGGGCTTGGAAACTTCTTTAAGAACCATGTCTATGTTAGGTTTGGATGCTGTCAACCTTGTATTTCTTTTGGGTGATCAGGGTTGAGGTAAAGATGAAATCATGATCATCCATCACATCTTACTGCTGTCATGACATGTTCATGGGGCTGAAAGGATTGTTCAGCACCTGAGAGAACTGGCTACTCATTCACAGGCCCTGATTTTAATTCTCAGCACCCAAAAGACAGCTCACAACTATTTGTAACTACAGGCACTGGGACCAGACACTCCACTCCCTTTTGACATCTACTGGTACCTGTCATTCACTTGATATACACACAGGCAAAACTCATACACCTAAATTAAATTTCATACATTTTGAAAATAACATAAACAGTGTCCAGTACAGCCAAAACTTTACTTCATAGGTGGGAAGTCCTGCAACCAAAGACAAGTCACATTCAAATGGTAAGTGTTGTTAAGCAAAAAGAAGCCATGGGTTAGAACACAATGAAGGGCTTGGAGGCAGGAGAGATAGTGGAAATAATGTAATTATAATCCCAAAACATTTTGTTAGAAAGATGAAACAGGCTTTATGGCCATTTGCTTCAGAGGCTAGATATTTGTGTTAGAGCACACCATGTTGTATTCACATCATTGCTCTTGGGGTATTCTGGACATTTACCCACCAACTCCACAGTTCCCCAGAGATTTTTGAGTATGAGCAGCAGGAAATATTAGATAGAAGGATTTTGATTATGGAGATAAACAGATAGAAAATAAATAGCCTCTAGAGGGCCTGGAACCTATTCCAACAATCCCTGACTGTCTCTGCCCTAAGGCATTTATAGAAATGCCAAGCAGTAAAGCAAAAAATCTCCCCCACCCCCGGCACAGCCAAGTGCAGACCATTTCTGACCCCTGCACTGAGGTCAGTGGTCCCAATCATCCTCTCTATCCAGACATGCTGAGTAAGGCCATGAGGAACCTGAAAATGGGCTCCCACAGGGGTATACATCTTAAACCTGGAAAACACAGTTATATTAGACAGCATCACACCATTTTATCACATTCTTCTATTCTCTTTGAACTAGTGTAACTACAAGAATTTGGTATCATGAACACTCAGTTCATTGGCCAGATTCTTGATTGCCTTGCCTGTGGACCCAAGAAATGGCCAGTCAGAATATTTATTTATGGTCTAAAATTGATTACCTCACTACTCATTTCTCATAGCAACTACTGTCACAGAAGGAAAGCTTCCACTCTCTTTCTTGTTCCTCCCTTTCTGTGCTGTGACTACATCTGCTTTAAAGTTAGCAAGTGAACTCAATTCTTACACAGGTCCAATTCATTTATAAATTCACAATAAAATCTAGAGAAGTTGGTGGATACTTATTCAGTGATCTATTTTCATTCCCACAGTCCAGTCAAGGCCCAGTCAGGAATGAGTTTCAGGACTGTCTTCCAAGCACTGGGCCCCAGAGGCAGGATTAGGTGTTCAAAGCAATTCTTATTTTTTTATGGTGTGAGACAAGACTGAGCTACAGCAATCAGTGATCTAAACCAGTGGTTCTCAACCTTCCAAATGCTGTGACTCTTTAATACAGTTCCTCATGATGCAGTTATTCCCTTAACTATAAAATTATGTTCACTGCCACCTTATAACTATATTTTGCTACTGTTATGAATTATATAAATATCTGTGGTTCTCAGTCATCTTAGGCAAGTCCTATGATACAGTCACTTGATCTCCCAAATGGAGCCATGACCAAGGTTGAGAACCCCTGCTCCAAACCTATATAAATAAATAGATAAACAGCACTTTAAAAAATGAAATGAAATTCTTAAACTGAGAAACATTGAAAAATAAAAAACAGCAATGCATTTAAAGAAAGTGAATTTTAAAAATAATATCAATAATTGATGTTTTAAAATGATAAAAATAATTGGAAGTAAACTTAGCTATGCTGATTTTGAAATGGAGTAGGCACCTCCATGGTAAAGTGAATACCATTAATAAGAGATTGTATGACTTTGTACCATTTAAACTGTTAGTCTCTGCTAACACACGTTGTTACAACCATTGGCTTATGTCTCAAAACTCACAGCTGACTTAACTGTGTCAACCAGGTTTACACATATCTGCATAAAATATTTTGCTAACTGGAAACTGAATACTTAGTAGTTCAAGTTATTCTCCCTAAACTGTACAACCACCAATTCTGTTTTTATTCATGTGGAAGGAATTAACACATTTACAGAGAAAGTCACTCTCCATGCTCCATCAGTCCTTCTATGTAATGAAGAACCCTGCAGCTCACTGCCTTTAACTTCAGTTGTGATCTAGCTATTGCCTAGTCTGTTTCCCCCTGCTGTTTATACAATGCACTATTTCCCATCTTCTGGTCTGAGGGGAAAAGCCATAGTCCACATGCAAATATTTCATGTTCTGCAATGAACAGTGCACTATGTAACTCAAATGGCTACTTTGTGAATTAATGTCTCCTAAGAACCTAAGACTTTTCACTATCAATTCTATGGTTCAACATCACAGTTTAGCAGTGAAATGCTACTTTACACAGCAGATACTGTTTATGATCTACACAGAATTAACTCCAGATGGATCTTAAACTTAAATGTGAAAAGTTCAAAGTGAATTACTTCTGGAAGATATGGGACTATGGTTCTCATAATTAGGCAAAGCTGGGTTCTATAGTGACAACATAAGCACTAAGGTCACTGGCATTTCACAGTGATGTCACCAATGCAGTTATTTCAGAGCACAGTCCCACTCCCAAATGCTCTGCATAAATGCAGCCAGCAGACTGAAGTGAAACAGAGGCTTCCAGCCAGCCCAGGAATTGTAAACACCACCCAGGACCACACAGAACCACGCTGGAGCAAGCAAGATGAGCAGAACATGCTGGACCATGCAACAACATGCAGAACTCTACATCCAGCCACTGGCTCCCACCCAGCCAGGGGAGGACTCACCACACTGTCTCCCATGATTCAACTGACCACTCCTCCCAGTCTGGGTACAGCATTCCCTCACACAACATGTGGTTTTCCAGCATGCCCATGTTCTCTACTCAGCTTCTTACAGCAGCAATCACAGCGCAGCACACAGACAGCTGGCACCAGCTCCTCTTCAAAGCCAAGCCTAAAGCTGGTGGCTGAAAAGACCCTGCACCACTTGTGACTGGCAGGTCACCTTGAGGGCCTCATTGGCTAGTGAGGCCTGAGTGAAAGCACCTCCCATAGGGTTACACCATGCTTAAAGACACAGCACAAGGGTTCCTGACCCTATCTTCTACCCCAGACCCAGACATGTTCTGAACTACCAGAGATTTACATTTCAATAGCACTTGGCCCCTGGCTCAAATATTAGACCCCGCTCTCTTCCTGCCCTATATTGGCACTTCCCCTTCATCCTCCTGGACACCATGTGGCTAGCTAGATTGTACAACCCTGGCTGCTGTTTGTCTCAGGGCTATGACGTCACTGTAAAAAATTCCATTCTTCCCTTTTTCAAAAATTGTTTTGAGACAGTGTTTTGATGTGTACCATTGGAGCCTTTCCTAGAACTCACTCTGTAGCCCAGACTAGCCTTGTCTCTCTGTAGACCAGGTTAGCCTCAAACTCATAGAGATCCTCCTGCCTTTGCCTCCCAAGTGCTGGGATTAATGGCATATGCCACCACCACACGGCCCCTTTTTCTAACTTTAAAAAAATTAAATTATATCAGTGTTTTTCATGCATGTGTCTGTGCACATTACTTATAGAAACCAGAAGAAGGCAGGAGATTTCTGGGAGTGGAATTACAGCAAATGGTTAGCTCCCATGTGAGTTCTAGAAATGAAACCTGGATCCTCTGTAACAACAGCCGTTGCTCTTAGTTGCTGAGCCATCTCTCTAGCCCCTCTTTTCATTTAAAATGTATTTTTATAAATTGTTAATTAAAAGACATCACATCACATATCCTTTCATCTCTTCATTCCATCCCTTCAAAAATCCTTTCCAACTTCTTCCTTGTTAGGTATGGGTGAACAAGTATGCTGAAATACATGAATACTGTTGTGCCCAGGTCAAAAGACCCCCAAGCAAGACCACCACAGAGCCATTATCCGATGTAAGCACACAGAGGTTTTTATTAACAAAACAAGCAAGCTTGGTCAGCCATCCAAAGTCTGACACAGCAGGTGGAGAACAGCCCCCAAGCACTCACTTTAAGGGGTTTATATAGGAAAAGTTTACATATGGCTTGGGATTTGATGAGGGGGCTAAAGGTGATGTAAGCATAAGGTTACTAATTGCTAACAGGATTCAGGGTATCTATAGAGACATAAATTTTTATTCCCTATGTCCTGCTTTTGTTGACACATTTAGATTTATTGTTGCAGTCCCATACTCCTCTAAGGTTAAATTCTGGTCAGTTGAGTCCATTACTCACCATATCTCGTTTTGCCAAGTCCAGGATATATGAATTTATTATCATAGCTGTATAAGTTCAATTTCTGATCACTTCTAAAACTGCTGGTCAGCAAATACCTTTGGAGGAGGGGAGGGGGATGTGTCATCTCAAGATGGCTACTGATTTTTCCCTTTCAAATACAACCTGCTGTATCCATTTTTTGTTGTATTGGACAAATTATTAGGAAAAGCCATAAGAGGACTCTACCCAGTGGAATTTCCTGACATTCCAAACATCCTTATACCCCTAGACAAATGTCAGTCAATCAGGGTCCTGAACCCTAGAAATCCCCTCACCCCAATCACTGCTATGATAAAAATCCTACCCTGCCTGGACACAGAGCTCTCTGATCTTAATGCTGCTTTAAACAGAGAAAGAGAACAAGCTCTGATCTTGAAAATAAAGGTTTTTTGTTCTTATATACAGGATTTGGTCACCATGTTGGTCCTTTGGGGGTCCCCACAATCTGGTCATAACAGTACAAAAGGCAGGTACCAGACTAAGTATCCACTCCAGTAAGGACAAAGAGTTGTCCTTTCCATAAAGGAAGTGCTGATTAAAAAATGGAATTCTCCTCCATTTGAGAGAATTAGCTCAGGCAGGGATGAGCTTCCTAATTGTTTATCCAGTACAATGTGGCCAGCCAATTATCGATATATGCACAGCTAATAAGAATGGACACAGCAGGTGTATTCTTGTATTTCAGCAAACTTATTTATCCATACCTAGGAAGGAAGTTAGAGAGGATTTGTGAAGGGATGGAATGAAGAGATGAAGGAAAATGTGATTTAATATCTTTTAATTAACAATTTATAAAAATACATTTTAAATAAAAAAGAGGAACAAGAGATGGCTCAGCAATTAAGAGCACTGGCTGTTGTTACAGAGGATCCAGGTTTCATTTCTAAAACCCACATGGTAGCTAACAATTTGCTATAATACCAATTATAGGCATCCCCTTTTTCTAGCCTCTGTCAATATGTGCACAGACAAAACATCATATAACTAACGTTTTAAGTTATAAAAAGGAAACTAATGGAATTCTTTACCGGGAGGTAACAAACCTGAGACAAACCACAGCCAGGGCTATTTAAAATGAAGTCCTTCTTATCTTTCATGGAACCAGCTGTGGCCTGGTGTCAAGCCAGCCTTCTCAGAGGCAAAAGCATCCTTGTTCTGAAGTTAACAGAGATCATCATAACTCTTCAACTAAGAGCAGAATATACAGTACTGTTAAGTGACTTTTCCAGGATGTTTTCCATATTTATGTTCTTTCCCTTTTGTATCTGTGAGAATTGTGGCATTGTACAATTATCTTTTAGAACCACCATCAAGACTGACAGGTCACCTATGCTCAAGAGCAATCTACTTTCACTCTGGCATTTACTTGATTTTCAGCTAAGACCTTGTGATAAAAGATGAAAATCCCAGAGGCATTTCTTCTTATCACTTTTATAATTTATATAAGTTTCTGCATTACTTTGAGGTAAGAATTCCCCTAAATATCTCTGCTTTTGCATTGTGATCATGTTCAAAAATGGAATAGGGAGAACTCTACATGAATGTGTCCAGACTTCCTAAGTAAAATGAACATGTTCCCTTTGTTTAGGAAAAGCATTGAAAAGGCATCCATTACCCTACCAACCTCCTACTAGTAGGAAGTTTTTCTTCTTATTCTGTCTTGACTATTTTGACTACTATTCTTGGTAGTCAATTTGACTACCTCTGGAAATTAGTAAAACCCAAAGAGTTGCGTATACCTCTGAGGGATATTTAAAAGGTTTTGAAATGAAAGACTCATCTTTAATGTGAGTCATTTGAGGTGATATCCTCCTTCAGCTGCTTGGCTGTGCACACATTCAACTCCAGCACTCAGGATGCAGAATCAGTTGGATTTTCTGAGTTTGAGACCCGTCTGGTCTACAGAATGAGTACACAGGTAAATACAGTCTCAAAACACCAAAAAAAAAAAAAAAAAAAAAAAATCAAAGTATAAGCTCCACCTGTAATCTTGATCATACATTCTGGAAACATCCTACACATATAAAGGACACTGAAGGAGGAAGCTGTCTCTTTGCCTGCTTGTCCTACCTCTGGCTACCACATTCATTCCTTTACCAGCATTAGAGCCTACTTCCTTAGAATTGTGGTGTATACTGAAGACCAGCTGAGATATACAGCCTCATGAACTGAACAATTACTGAATTCTATAAATTTCCATTGGTAGGCAGCCATTGTTGGACTACCTGAACAACAGTTTTTAAGACAATCTAATAAAATACTTTCTGCCAGGCAGTGGTAGTATACGCCTCTAATCCCAGCACTCGGGAGGCAGAGGCAAGTGTATCTCTGTGAGTTCTAGGCCAGCCTGGTCTACAGAGCGAGATCTAGGACAGGCTGCAAAGCTACACAGAAAAACCCTGTATCCACTTTCTTCAAACATGGAGAGATTTGTTCTACCAGTTCTGATCATGTAGAAAACCTTGAATAAAGCAATTGTATTTTTTTTGACCTGCCCACTGAGTAAGATGTGTTGACTAATAATAGTGCTCATAAACACATTTTTCCTAGCTCAAATATTCTCTAAGTATTCAACTATCCATGATGACTACTCTTTACTATTATTCATTTGCCACAGTTTGCTCTGAATATCTGGAATAGAAATCCTAATGCATTGGACCTATTATGTTGGTTGTGATCTAGTTTCTGCTTTTCTTTGCTGTTTGTCTGAAGTCCCTGTGACAACCAGGAAAAAAGTACCTTCAGTTCACCTGATATCAGTGTTAAGTCACACAACTAACACTCTCCTTGTGTGTCTTTAAATCTCTCCTTAGTTGTTAAAATTCTGTGCACCCTTCTACTTGTGTGATAGGGAATCACTCCACCCCACATAGTATAATGGTCTGTACAAGCTAGCTAGCCGCATTATGACCAGGAGGAGGAAGAGGAATTGCCTATGGAGAAGAAATACAGTGGGGTCTGCTATTAGAGGCAGGGGCAAGTGGTTTGTTGTTGTTGTTGTTGTTGTTTGTTTTTTGTTTTTTGAGACAGGGTTTCTCTGTGTAGCTTTGCTCCTTTCCTGGAACTCACTTGGTAGACCAGGCTGGCCTCACAGAGATCCGCCTGGCTCTGCCTCCCGAGTGCTGGGATTAAAGGCGTGTGCCACCACCTACCAGCTGGCAAGTGTTATTAAAATGCATATCCCTGATGATCTAGAGAAAGTCTTTGTCTGTGGTGGAAGGGAGGGGCAGGAACCATTGTGCTGTATTTTTAAGCACACTGTAACCCCATTGGAGGTGCTCTTGTCACTCAGGCCTCACTAGCCAATCAAGCCTTCCAGGTGAGCCAGTCAGGAGTTGTGCAGGGTACTTCCGGCCACCGGCTTCAGTCTTGGCTTTGAAAAAAAGCTGCAACCAGCAGTTTTGTGTGTTGTGCCGTGTGTGCTGCAGGCATCTGAGCAGAGAGTATGGCCGAGCTGGAAAACCATGACTTGGTGAGTGAGGGGCTGCTGCTCCAGATGGAGTGGACCAGATGGTGAGGTGCAGGATCTAGGATGATGGGTCCTTCTTGGATCTGGGTGCCTGAAGAATCCCAGTCTTGTGAAGTCCCATGTGGTAATTAAAACTTCCCTGACTAAGGGGCAGGCCTCTGAATAACTTTGCTGTGTTGGCTTAATCTGTTCACAGAATTGAATGAAGGAGCTATGTGTAGAAACATCTTTGTGCTGAGTGAGGGTGGCCCATGCCTTTAATCTCAGCACTGGGGAGGCAGAATCAGGCAGTTCTCTGTGAGTTCAAGGACAGCCTGTTCTACAGAGTGAGATCCAGGTCAGGCACCAAAACTACAGAGATAGGTTTGTCTAAAAAAAAAAGAAGGAAAAAAGAAAAGGAAACGTTGAAACGTTTTTGTAGTGAACTTTGACATGTTTTTGGTGCACCCATGGAAAGCAGGTTGTCAAACATGGAAAGTACCTTCCAGTACCTTTTAGAGGTTCAGGACTTTGCATTTCAATTATTTCATGTGTAAGATTCTTTTACAGTTAATTGTGTGGAGGTTGTAAAATGCATCTCATGTGTTGGGTAGCACTCCACTACTAAGGTGTGATATAGAAAAGTAGAATTGGTAATATAAAGGATTTATTAATCCTTTGGAGTTAGTAAGTCTCGCAAAATAGAATTTAGCTTAGGGAGGACTGCCTCAAAAAAAAAAAAAAAAAAAATTAGTGTATTTTAGCCAGCCCTGTTAGAGATTAGGACAGTAAGATACACATTTGTTTGGCTCCAAACCATTACAAAGAAGCCACTGCTAATTTACAAAAAGCCACTAGGTCTAACACTGTATCAAAGAAAGAATGGGACTCTAACAAGCTGCTAATTGAAGCATTACAGGGTCACAAACAACCTTAAGTCCTGGCATGCCATAAAGTTCCAGTTTTCTTTTTGAGAAAGCATAATTCTGCAGGATGGGCAATATCACATCAGGTGTCAACTAATTTGTAAAGTAAAACACTAGCTGGGTGGTGATGGTGCACACCTTTAATTCCTGCACTCACTCAGGAGGCAGAGGCAGGTTGATCTCTATGAGTTTGAGGCCAGCTTGGTATACAGAGTGAGTTCCAGGACAGGCTCCAAAGTTACACAGTGAAAATCTGTCTTGGAAAGCCAAAAATAAAAAACAAAAAGAAAATAAGAATAAAAGAAGCCGGGCGGTGGTGGTGCACGCCTTTAATCCCAGCACTCAGGAGGCAGAGGCAGCGAGATCTTTGTGAGTTCGAGGCCAGCCTGGTCTACAGAGCAAGCTCCAGGAAAGGCACAAAGCTACACAGAGAAACCCTGTCTCAAAAAACCAAAACCAAACAAACAAACAAAAGAATAAAAGAAAAAGATAAAAGAGAAGTAAAACACTAATGTGTTAAATAATTACCTGATCAAGCAAGGCTTTCACTTAGGCCCTCAGGCAGGGATTAGGAACATTTTTGGAAAAACCAGTAATAACCTTAGACCTAGGCCTAGGGAGCTTTCCTTAAGTGCCTGATGTACTACTGATAATAAAACAGAGCTCCTTTCTGAATGCTTTGGAGAACTAGCAATGGTCTGGAACCAGAACCCTTGTGGTGGGGTTGCTTCAGATCCTGAGAAACCAACTTTTTCTACCACAAGACACTATCGCTATCAGTCCACTGATCACTGTGGGCTTGGTCAGTAATGTTCTTGAGAAACCCTGTTTCTCCTTATGCAGCATTGTTTGATTAGTCTCCTCTTTGAGTCTGTCCTATTTATTGTATGATACTTTCTGCTGACTTCCTAGAAGTTCCCCATTTCCTTTGATTTCACCCCTGGAAGTAGTATCCAAATTGCTATTCTTCTTAAGGAGCTTAGGTGACATGAGACATAGCTTGTGGGAGACCTCCCCACCCCAGCTTTTATCTTTTCTACCTTATACTTTCCCTCTCTTTCTCATCTCTTGTGACCATCGCCTCAGGACCCTGTCACTGAAGAAGATCTTGCTGTTTCACATAATTGGGGTACATAAGAAATAGTTTTGGAAATGTCTTTGCAGTGTAAGTTTCCCTTCTATGTGAGTAGACTTGTAGACTTCTGTCCCTATTTAAATTGCTAAAAGTCTAACCTGAAGACTGAACCTAAATGTCACAAGAATGATTAGCACATGTGGAATGCAAAAACTCTTCTAGGCTGGTCCTCTTTTATCATTAGCTGGAGATGGATGCACACTATCCTTAAATAGATTTTTCTTTATTTATCTCTGAAGTGTGTTGCTTGATTTCTCCCTTGGAAGGCATTTTAATTCTAGAACAGTTGCATTTCAATCCTGTTAGAAAAATGTTTCTGAAACAAGCTCTCTTATGTTGACACAAGAGGCCTTGGTCCTAATCTGTTGCTCTCTATGGTAATGACTTTCCTGTACTCTATGTTACACATTAAAAAATCTTAAATAATGATTGTATCACCTCAGAATTTCAAAATTATCCATTTGAGTCATGTAGTTGCATATCCATTGCAGTAAAAGCAAAAGGACTTGCATTTGGAACATGGTTTCTACCTTCAGACCAGAATAGAAGGGATAGTTCATTGTTTACACTGCTGAGAGAAACAGGGTAGGCAATGAGCTGCTAGAGTCACCATTATGAAAGCAAACCTGATTGTAGCAGGGGGAGTGGTTTTGTAATTTCCCAGCATGTGCTGATTGATGACTTGTGAATGAAGACAGACCAGACTGGTTGTTGTACAATTTGGGAAGGTCAACTTGCACCAAAGGATATTGAATTTTCAATTAGGAAACTCCTATGCAGATATGTTCAGCCCTGCTTGACACAGTTATGTAAGCTCAGAGGTTTGAGAAACAGGCCATTGACTGTAACTCTCTTTGTCAGGTTACAGATCACAGCAGCCAACAGTATATTTGGGAAGATCAACCTATCTGTTATTAATGATATTCCCTCTACTAGAGAATGAATGTTCCACTCTTTTTTAAAGTCAATATAGCTAACTTTTTTTTTTTATTTGACACAAGATTTCTCTGTGTAGCTTTAGAGGCTTTCCTGGAACTCACTCTGTAGCCCAGATTGGCCTCAAACTCACAGAGATCTTTTTTCCTGAGTGCTGGGATTAAAGGTGTGTGCCACCACCATCTGGCATAGCTCAGTTTTTTATCTTGAAAAATACATTATTTTATCACTTTAAAATACCACTTATTGCTATTATTTTGAACATGTTTAAGTGCATTACTGCTTTTATCTATTTGTTCCTGCTTTCTAATGTGTCTAGGTTATTAATTGTTTCATTCCTTTTCTCTCAAGAGCTGTTGATTATTGATTTCTGTGTAGAGCAGTGTCTCCTGTAGCCCAGGCTTGTTGCCTCATGCTATGTAATTGAGAATTTCATTGAACCCCTAAACCTGCCTCTGCTGCCCAGTGCTGGAAAGATAGTCTAGCACCTCTTTCTAGGATGGGCCCAGTAAGAAGGAAAAATGGAGCAGTTACTGAGTGTCCCCCAGTCTCTCTGGCTTTTTGCGGGGACATAAACATGAAGAGGGACCTGTGTAAGAATTGAGTTCACTGAAAATCTTTGAAGCTGATGCATTGAAAGTGCAGAAAGGGAGGGAAAGGACAGAGGATGAGAGCTTTCATTTTTCTACCGTATTTGAGAATAGCAGTATGGAGTAATGTAATCAATTTTTGGTGATCCACAGATGTTCTGAGTGGCTGTTTCTCGGGGTACACAGCCAGCACATTCAGTAATCTGAATAAAGAACTGACCCTATCATGAAACAAAATTACTGTAGTTACACTTGTTTAACTGATATCGAAGGTCTGGGTAAAATGGCGAGGCCCTGCCTAACAGGACTGCTATTGTCCTTGTTGAAGATGTGTAGCCTCAGGAAAAGAAATGCATGTGAGTAATCCTTGGTTTTTTTCATACAAATCTCTAGTATCTGGAACACATGACTATGAATTCTATTCCAACTCTTCCAAATAATTCTTTGATAATGTATCCATGGTCTCTTTCTTACCTGAAAGCCCTACCATTGACCACTAATTGTTTTCTAATTCATGGCCTGTTTTTCTTTAACAGTTACATAGTAACAACAGCTACTGTTTGAATGTGACCTGTGTTTGGCTACAGGACTTCACAGATATGAATGAAATGGTTTGCTGCACTGGACAATCCATGTGTATTTGTACATGAAGGACTGTGTGCTTGAGAAGGAGAACAAGAATTACTCTGGGAGACTGGAAGAATTTTGAAAATGCAGATTTTCCAGATAAGGGTCCTGTCTGCCCCTAAGGTGGAAGGACAGAGCTGAGAAGGCCTGTGCTATCTGTGTCATTTGATCTCTGATCACCCAGTAGGGGACCTGCCTCTGTTCTGAGTCTGAGATGGGTGGCCTTAGTTAATGTGGGACCTCAGGAAGGCCTAACATTTAGGAGCACCAATGGGAAGGAGCTTGCAGTTTCTGTCAGAGGATTCTCACCTTGCTCTGCTGTAGAAGCTGTGAATGAGACTACAATCCATGCCATTGTGCATGTGGGGACCACTGATCCCAGACCAAGAAGAGCAGTTCTGCTGAGCTGTCACAGCTTCTGTGACTGTGATGGGCCATGAGCCAGATTGTTGGTTCTGTTTGACACTGTGGTGATCTGGGATATGGCCCTTCTTCTCTGAGACTCTTTGACTGTGGTTTCAATGGGGAGTGGGAGGCTCTGCTTGCCTGGCTACAGGAGGCTGTGATACTTGTAATATTTTTGCATGATTATAGGTGAGTGGATAGAGCAGATTTTAGATCATGTGTCATAACCCATGTGGCAGGATATAGACAAATGATTCTTCTACATTGTTTTGTAATTGGGCATCAGTGGGACTGGGTTTGCCTGAAACCACAAGGGGACATGAGAGTTCACAGAGTCATAGCATGCAATTACCTCCATTTGCCTAGAAAGCTTTAGAGCTTGGTACCTCTATGTTTAGGAGATATATCCATAGCTACAGCATCAGAAACAGCATTTAAAGGTAACTTTGAGTTGATTTTGTGGGAGTTGTGAAATTTGTGTTTATTTAATTTCTATACACATAGAATTATAGGTAGTTGGATAACATTGGTCAGGATCCCACATTTCCTCTGTGTGCTTCCTTTGGTCTCTTGATTCAAATTTGACTATATTTTTGCTTTTGTTCTTGGCTTTTTCTCTCCATCTACTTTATTCATTCACAAATATTATACATATTCTTGATGGCTGTAGCTTTGTGGTAAATATAGAAGTCACATTGTGTCAATATGTGTACTACTTTTTCATAATCTAGTGAGCCTTCTGAGAGTTACCACTTTGCATTTAGCTTTGGAATCAGGTATCCTGTTATAAATTGTTGGGAATTTTCTTTGGATTGTATTCAACTCATGCTACAAATTTCTCATACCCAGTATCTTAATAATGATTCATCATGTTCCTGATAAATCATTTATTAACTTCCGTATTTATTTACACTTTGTTGTTAATCTGTGATAGACCTTTCATTTATTGGATAGGATGTACTATGGGGCTTGGCCAGTGCTTCAGTGTATGTTTTTAGAGACAATCTGTGTTCATATCCCAGCATCCAAGTTGGGAGGTTAATAAGCACCTGCTAGTCCAGATCCAGAGGATCTGACATGCTCTTCTCTTATGTGTCACCTGTACATACTTGGAAGACATTCATTCTTTCACATATTAACCTACACATAAAAGTGAGGATAAACTTGTTTTCAAAAGTTCTTGTGACTTATAAGGCTATTAGAGCAAACTAAGTTGTTTTAGATGTATAATATAAAACATATACTCTTGATTTAATAATCTGTTATACTGTATTTGGTTTGGAAAAGTTTTCATTTGCTCACTGATTCAGACTCACATCCAATCATCAAGCATAGGAAACAAATTGGTGTCTCCTAGAAAATATCATTTTCTTTATCATAAGAGAATGAGATCTTTTTAGTAGTCTAAACTATTTTCTATAAAGTTAAAATACCAGGAAGCTTCAAGTGAATCTCTCTAATTTTGGTGGAACAGCTTTCCTCATCCAAATCATTTTTTTTATTATTAGCAAATGAGAGAACTGGTATGCACAATATGAGTAATGACCAGAGATTTTTAAAAATCTTATAGTTCTTGTTAAAGGACTATGATATATATTTGTAGGTGTGTCTTTGTGTCTTGATTTTTTTCAGTGGAACTATCTATGTTTTTAGTTTTATTGGCATCTAATTATATTGTTTCTCTGGAAAATTATGAACCTTTACCAATTTTTGTGTTCACAAAAATTTACAATATTATGTTATGATTACCTTGATTTTTGTTTGTTTGTGAAATTTGTCTACAGAAACACTTATTTTTTATCTTAGAGCCTTTTTTATCCTCACCCCTAGACATGTCTGTGTTTCCAGTTGTTGCTATCTTTATATTGAATTTTTTTCTGCTTAAATGATTGATACAGTTAATTAATACATTGGTTTTGAGTTTCTAAAACCTTCTGAGGTATCATTGTCTCTTTTTCTTAATTAGCTTTTGCTATCAATGTAATGTGGCCTAGAGTCATGTGGGGGAACATCAACTGAGATTGTTCCCAGATGAGAATTGCTGGTTACTGTGTGGCTGAGAGATTGTGTTGATTGGAGATTAATGTAGGAAGGCTCTTCCATTGAGCATGGCAATATCTATAAGCAAGTGGGCCTGGGCTGGATATGAAAGGTAGCTGACACAAGACAGTGGCCAGGCAAGAGAAACAGCAAGTAAACAAAGTTTCTCCATGGATTATTGACTTCAGGTGCTAGCTTGAGTTTCTATTCTAAGCTCCCACATTGATGGGTTATGATACAGTAATATCCAAATAAACCCTTTTATTACCTAAGACACTTTCAGTTGGAAAATTTAATCACAGCAAGAAACCAGAAAGTTAGGACAAAACATAGGACATCACAAGTGATTTTGTTGCAGCATAGGTCCTAGGATTGATGACTTTTGGAGAAATGTTGAAGATATTAAGAGTTTAGATGGCAAAAAACATAGAAAGCTTTACACAGACTTAAGTGGCCAATCTTGTAGGACTGCTAAGAAGGGAGAATTGAGAGTAATGAAGTGGAGGTCAAGGTCATAGCATTTCAGTGGGAAATGGACTCCATAAAAAATATAGCCAGAAGTCATTTCTACAATATTTTGGCTCCAAATCCTTCTTACTTTCTCCTTTCCCCAACAAACTGAGTAAGCCATAATTAAAAGCAATGGGCTGATTTCTCAGATAAAGTATTGATTTTGTTGCATGTTTACTATTGATAACTCATGCATATCTCCAGTGAAAAAGAAACAAAGAAGTGAAAAATCTGTGTTTTGCAGAGAAAATTACTAGGTAGTTTCAGATGGCAGTCCAGTGGTAAAACAGGCACCATTCTCTGTTTATAGTAGAATAGATTTGGAATCATTTCATTATTTTTTTCTTTTCCATCTTTGGTATTTGGTCCTAACTTAATTCTCTGAGCCATTCAATTTCCATCCAGGCAGTGTTGGGAATGGGCTCCCTCTTGTGGCCTGTGCCTCAAGTTACACCAGTCATTGGTTGGGCATTATACAAGCTCTGAGCTGCTGTTGCCCCAGCATATCATGCAGGCAGGACAAGTGTGGTTCAAATATTTTTTGGCTTGATATCAGTCCCACCACTGGGAGCCTTGTATGGTTACAGAATCCGGCCAGTTCTTGTTCTCTATTCTCAATTACTTGGTGTCCTCACTTCAGTCACACTCATAGCTTCCTAGAAATTTCCAGTGCAGTAGGTTTTTTCACATTGCCCCCTAAAACCTCCCCTATTCCAGTCATCTTTCCATGTATTCTCTCCCTCTGTCCTTTCCTTCCTCTTCTGATCATTCCTATACCTGCTGCCCATCCACCCACAACATCTATTTTATTTCCTCTTTCTAGGGAGATCTATGCATCCCTCACTACAGCTGTCTTGTTACTTATCTTCTCTGGCTTTCTGGGTTGTAATGTGTTTATTCTTTACTTAACAGCTAATACTCACTTATAAATGAGTACATATCATGTTGTCGTTCTCAGTTGCCTCATCTAGTACAATAAAGAAATCAGGAAACTAGACATGAACACACCAAATTATCCAATAAAGATGAAATACAGATCTAAACACAGGATTCTCAGCAAAGGAATCTAAAATGGCTAAGAAAAAATTTTAAAAACTGTTCCACACTTAACCATCAAGGATGTGCTAAAATGTACTTTGAGATTTATTTTAAACCTGTCATAATGGCTAAGATTAATATCACCAGAAACATCATGTGCTGGTGTGGAAGTGGAGTAAAGGGAACATTCCTCTCTTGCTGGGGGGAGTGGGAACTTGTACAGCTTTAAAATTAATATGGTGGTTCCTTCAAACATTAGCAATTGACCTATCTACAGACCCAGTCATAACTCTTTTGGACATATACCCAAAAGATGCTTCTCCATCCTTCCTCAAGAATACTTGCTCAACTATGTTCATAGCAGCTTTATTCATAATATCCCAAAACTGCTGTCTTTGAGAGTTTGTCCCTGCTTTTGGGTTTATGTCTTCACAGATTCTCTTGAGTTGTTTATTATTCAATCTGGCTGGGATATCCATAATTAATCAGAAATACATTTTAACTCATGACCTTTATGTGTCTGTCTCCTGCGTACAATTGCAAGGGCAGATGATGTACCCCGATGAGTGCTGTTTTGTCAACATGTTTCACCCATGTTAGTGTTAAAATGCTTAATCAAAAAACGTTAAGACACACTGAATACCCTGAGTATTTTAAATCATCATTTTCATCTGTTTTCAAGAGATGTAACAATGTAGGATAACAAGCAATCCATTGTATATTTTCCTGGAGACCTGCTTGGGCAGGGGGTTCAGGTTCCTAAGATGTGTGGAGTTTGCAGTGGTTAGAAACGAGGAGATGGACATGATTTGAAGGTGAATTGAGATGGCTGCCAACATCATTTTATTGAAAAAGATACCATTTATACTCTATAATTGCATGTAGGATTAAGTAGGAGAAAAGAAGGCTTAGGAGCTGGCATGTGGCTTGAAATCATGGGTGGAGGAAGCTAGCCTTGACTTTGAGAACAGAAATCATCCATATGTTAATGAAAGGACCACAAGTTCCTCCTGCCACAGATAAGAAGAATGAATGCTTAAGCAACTAGTCACTCTCTTTCCTGAAGCTTCTGAAGGAATAGATACCCTTATCCAAATGCCTGAAAATTGGGATAAAATACTTCTTCTGGAGAACAGACACTATACTACAATTTCTTAATCTTACTATATAGGCCCTTTCCCCTCATAACACTCCTAAAACTGAAGATCCTGAGGTCTTACTTTTTTCTATTATACAATACCATTTCAATTTCTCTGTATTTATTAACTGAACTCTTGCCTTTAATTACCTTAGACTCTGGATGAAAAGTATACATCTCATCCTTGCTATCAGGTTTGTCTAGTAGATCTCTAACTTTGCTCTTCTTGGTGCATTTAAGAGGACACAATGGAATTCTGGGTTCAGCAGTGGCAGAGATTTTTTTTCCAAATAAATATTTTGTTTAGACAGTCTACCATTGTACACATTTTTATCATTTACCAAAGTCTGCACAAATTTCCCCAAAGGGAAATCATTAATAGTGAGAATCACTAACAATAAAAGGAAAAGGGTACTGGAGAAATGTGGTTCATCTGCAATGTCAAAATGCTGGAACTTTGTCAAGCAGCAATAGTTCACACCAGTATTCATAACATAGCATGACATGTGCTGGACATGTATACAATATTTGAAGTTTCATGCTTCTTCATATCCCCATTAATTTTATATTTGCCACTTCATCTTTAAGTACTGCCTCCCAGGGGATTATCCAGAGATGCCAAATAATGTAACAGCAATGAAATTTATTAAAAACAAAACAAAACAAAACAAAATTTTCCTCTGTGTGTATTACTGTAATAATGGGGTTTTTGTCATGTCAGATATGTAGGAACAGAAAGAAAACTTTGTGGGGTCTATTTTTCACCCTTTTAATATGGTGATCAATGTCAAGACCCAGCCTTTCACAAATATTTTTTACTTAGCTGTGTCACTGCTCTTCAAATAAATTTAGTTAAGATACTTCATGAATCAAATATTGCCTTCATTTTAGATTGTAAACATATTGTCATCTAATAGTAGAGGAAAATAGGATAATTTGAATAATAGATCCTATTTGCAAATGGAAGTGATGTACTCCTATCTTTTTTTTTTCCTTTTCTTTGGAATGCATTAGTTTTTTCTGATGATTAAATGCTTGTTCATAACACTTTCTCAGAACCACAAATGAATGCCATAGAATTGTCTCAGTGGTAATGTTGTTTGCTGCTAAGCATAATGACTTGGGTTCAATCTCTGGAAGACTCAAATAAATCTACAAATTTTCCCCTTATTTCCTCATTAGGGCTTTTGTATATGCACCCTCCCACAATGGCTCATACCTAAATAAAATTTAAATCAAATAAGTGACATTGAGGTCACTTCCCACCAGAAGACTCCTGGGTTTCATCCCCTAAAACTGGATGGGGCTGGAGAGATGACTCAGAGGTTAAGAGCACTGACTGCTCTTCCAAAGGTCCTGAGTTCAATTCCCAGCACCCACATGGTGGGTCACAACCATCTGTAATGAGATCTGGCACCCTCTTCTTAATAAATAAATATTTAAAAAAAAACCCACATAGAAGAAGTAGATAATAGACACTTTGAAGTTGTCCTTTCACTGCCACATACACATGATGGCACAGGTATTCACACAGAGACATAGTTTAAACATTTTAAAATGGATGAAATTTAACAAAGAGAATAACCCAGTTACTGGGAATATATGAAATGATTTGCCAGTTTACATTATTATTACAGAATTTCAAAAGGTATTACTATTCATAAAATTGATGATTTCTTTTAAAATCTTATTTTATTCTTTAATTCTCTGATTTATAAATAGAACATTTAAAAACATTTCTGCTGGGCTTAGAGGTGCATGCCTGTAATCCGAGTATTTGGGGGACAGTGACTAGCCAATATCTCTGAGTTTGAGGTTTCAGGGAAGGTTGGTTCAAATAGTGAGTACCAAGAGAGCCATGGCTATGTAGAGGTATCCTGTATCAAAAATTTCCTAGCATTTTGATGATGCAGAACTGCCTGTATTTAGAAGTCTAAGATATGTGGTGCATTCTTTCAGCCTGCTAGGTACCAGATATACAAATGGCAAAAAGACAGACATATGCCTGATTCCATATTTTGAAAAAGTTTTTCTTCGTGCATATGTTATTTTCAAAAAGAATGAAGTTTAATTTATATGTATAAGTTTTGCCAGTGTGTATATCAAGAGCATGCCAGGTACCAGAGTGTGTCACAAGAGAGTGTCTGATCCCAGGTGCCTGTAGTTACAGTCAGTAGTGAGCTGTCTCCTGGGTGCTGGGAATCCAAGTCAGGCCCTCTGAATGAGCAGCCAGTACTCTCAGGTGTTGAATCATCTATTCAGCCCCATGAACATGCCATTACAGCAATAAGGTATGAATGGATGATCCTGATTTCACCTTTATCTCAGCTTTTAACACTCAAAAGAAATACAAGATTGAAGACTTCTAAAACTAACTTAGACATGGTTCTTAAAGAAGTTGCCAAGCCCAAATCTCCACAAAGTGAGAAAAGAATACAAAAAAATGATCAGGTGTGTAATTGACAAAACAAGTCTTATAAAGTGTCTAACTACTGGACATAGCCACAAGACATGAGTTTATCTCCAGGGCCAGAAATGAACAGCAGTGTGAGCCCACAAGGATACTTATCAGGTGTACCCATACTGGAGTTTATGCCTCTTGAAAGGAGAGGAGAAGAGAGGAAATAGCTGGTATGAAGACTGACTTGTCTGAATGGGATCCTATTCTGCTTCCTTGCTGCCTGTAAAACTTTCAGTTGGGGCCCTGAATTGTGGTGACTTCAGATGACATCCAGCTTGTCAGAAGATCCTGAGACTTAAACAGAAGTCACTCTAAACCTGGGGCAACCTGGCATTTATGAAGAGCTGTAGAATATGAAGGAAGTGTTAAGGAGGGAGTTTTGGGTGTGAATGCCTAGGATCAAATGACCAGAGAGTAGTGCTAGGGGTGTACCTGAGGATAAGCTGTCTCCTATAGTATTCTCTGTGTCCTTTAAGCTTTGGTTGATCACTGCCCCCCAGTTCTTCCTTTTTTTCCTGTTTTTGACAACTACAGGTAGCTGTCAGTGACAATTCTCTACAGGTCCACACTTTGTGGTCCACACTTGGGCTTTAAAGCTCAATCCCTACCCTATCAATCCCTGTAACCTACATTCCTGATAAGAATAAGGATATTCTAAAGAGACACTTATATCGTTCCCTTTTGCTAACAACTAGTGAAACAGTGGATCACATGAAATTTTAATTTCACTGGGCATCTCATGGTGGGAAAAGACTTGAATCCTCCAGAAGAGAATTGAGGAGGATTTTAAAGATGGAAAAATTAATTTCCTGGCTTCATTAGATTACTTAGTTTTGAATATCTTTTGCCTTCTATCTAAACTTCTTAGAGACCGCAAGGATGGATTAATTATCTGTAACTGGAAATTTCCCTTTGTCCTGCCTAGCCCATCATCAGGACAAATCTTTCCCATTGATGTCCCCCTAGTAAACATATAAAGGCTTATATTCATTAATACTGCTCAGCCATTAGCTCAGGCCTATGACTGTCTAGCTCTTACACTTAAATTTTGCCCATTTCTGCTAATCTATATGTTACCACATGTTCCATGGCTTTATCTGTGTGCCATTACATGCTGCCCCTGGATGGCAGGCTGGCTTCTCCTCACTCAGCCTTCCTTTTCCCAGAATTCTTCTTGTCTGCTTATCACACCTATAGTTCCTGCCTGGCTACTGGCCAATCAGCATTTTATTAATCAACCAATCAGAGCAACACACATTCACAACATACAGAATATCCTACAGCAGTTATCTTATATTTTCTTTATTGTTCCAAATTAGTCAATTTGAATACATATCCTGTTTTAAATTTTTTATTAATAATGTGCTTTATTTCCTTTTTTCTGTTTTCTTTTTGTAAAGAATAGTATTACTATGACTTCCTGGCTGGCCTGGAACTCACACTATAGAGTACGCCTTTCCTAGGACATCAGAGGGATCTGTCCACCTTGCCTCCAGAGTGCCTGCAGTATAGGTGGCAATGTCACTCACTGGATAACTTGGTTCATTTAATTGGTTTACTGAGGATGAGTGGATGAGCCTGCCTATTTAAAGTAGCAATTGTTCATCCCATCATTCTAATTCCTCACTAAATGCATTTGAAGCAACCTAAGGCAAATATGGTGACTCAGGGTGGTAATCATGGTACTTAGAATGTGGAGGTAGGAATTTCAGGTTTTCAAAGTCATCCAAAATGAGAATGGTCAAAGGGGTCTGGTGGGAGGACCAGCAAATCAAGAAAGACCGTGATTGGCTCTGGACATTGTCCATAGTCTTCCCTGTAGCTCCAGAATCTCAGGGCCATGGTGCCCAGAAATTATTGGCTGAGGTATTTACCAACCCAAGTTTTCTATTCTTGATAATGTTACCCATCCAAGGCAGCCTAGATCACTTTGGGCTCTCAGACCTTTGTTGCTCATTAAAGAGTTGAATGTTAAAGTTAAAGGCAATTCTCTTGCATGTGGGAAAATTCGCCTTAGGCAGAGATGAGCTCCCTTATTTCATTTCCAATAAAATGTGCTTAGCCCTGAGACCTTAAAAACAACCAAGAGAAATAGACTCAGTGGCTCTTGTGCATATATTTGAGCATACATATTCACACATGATTAATAAGGCAGAAATTGGAAGGGAAGAATTTGGGAAGGGATGGAGAGAGGACAAGGAAGAGGGAAATTGATATAATGCATTTCAATGAAAATGTATGAAAAATTTAAATAATGAAGCTGCCTAGAGTGATAGATTATTAGTTAAGAGCACTGGGTATTGTTACAGAGGATACAAGTTCCATTCACAGAAATCATCTGACAGCTAGCCATCTCCTGTAACTTCAGTTCCAAGTGATCTGATACCTTCTTCTGGTCTCTGCAGATACTGTGCACAGATGCTGGAGGCAAATATCTACATACGTAAAATAAAGCTTAAAATGCAATTCTCTACAGTTGATGTCATAGCCTTTAGGTAGACAGCAGGCATGACTAGCTAAAGTGACTCTTTCCAGTCCTGCATTGAATCAACTGTGTGGCCTACCTCTGAATCAGTACGCTTAGGGGCAAAAGGCAGCCTTATTTTGAGGTGAAAATAGGTCATCTAAGAGCAGCATTCACAGTGCTGATAGGTTACTTTTCCTGATTTTTTTTTTGTATTTGTCTTCTCTGCCCTTTAAATGTGTGAGTTAAAGGCAATGATACATCTTTTAAAAGTATTAACACATCTTTTAAGTGTAGACCATGATGTATTAAATAAAAGAGATTTTTTTCTGTAAATCTTCATCTGTCAAAGTGGTTAGACTTGCAGTTTCCTGTCCCTATTTAAATTGATCAAACTCTAACTTGAGTCTTGATGCTAAAAGAGACATAATGATGATATTATATATAGAATGCAAAATATGTTCTATGATGCCTCCTCTTTGAGCATTAACCAGATCTTGATATAATATATTAATGAAGAAATTTTTGTTTATTAATCCTTTAAGTGTGTTGAGTAAAATCTCCATGGGAGGATATATTAATGCTAGAACAACTGTACATCCAGCCTTTTAGAAAATTTTCAGACACAAGTTCTCCTATGTTAACTCAGGTGGCTTTTATTCAAGCTTATTGCTCTCCAGAGCAATGACCTTACTTTTCTCTGATGAAATCAACTAAATTCTTAAATTAATGGGCTTTTTCACCACTGAGTTTTAAAATTACCTTTTTGCATCCTGTAGTCAACTATCCATTGCAGTCACAGAAGACCAAGTTTGTGTGTGGAACATGGCATCTGCCTTCAAACCAGAATAAGATAAATAGTTTATTGTTTATATTGATAGGGGTTAATACTGTAAGACATTTAGTTCCTGGACTTATAATTATGGAAAAGGACCTGATTGTGCCAAGGTTGATTTTTTTTTATTTCCCAGAATATATTAATTCATGTCATGTGAATGAAGGTAATCAGATTAGTAGGTATACAATTTTGGGAGGTTAATGAACATCAAATTTCCAAACACGTGGCTCTCCTCTGCAGATATGCCAGCTCAGAGGTTGGAGACATAGGCCACTGGTTGTAGCTGTGTGCATCAGTTTACACATCTCAGCAGCTGACATTTTACATGGGTCAAGATTAAGCAGGATTTTACTAATATAATTTGCTCTACCAGAGAATGTCAATTATGGATTTCACCTCTTAAATTATTCTTCAAATACATCACTGGTCTGATCTCTTGTTTGTTTTATTCCCCAGTGTTTTCCCATCATTAAGAATTTCTTTCCACTTTTCACACGTGCTGTTGCTTGTTTTTATGTTTGTGTAGAGCATTTTCTCCTGTAGCTCAGGTTTGCCTCACACTTTGTAACTGGAAATTTTTTTGATCACTTAATCCTTCCTTTGCTGTCCAGCCCTGCAAAGACAGTCCTGCCATTCCTTCCCATTTGGGCCTTGACTGGTCTGTTAGAAAGAAAAATATATAAGTGAATGAGAGTCATCCAAACTCCCTGGCTTTGTGTGTGTGTGTGTGTGTGTGTGTGTGTGTGTGTGTGTGTGTGTGTGTGTGTTTCGAGACAGGATTTCTCTGTGTAGCTTTGCACCTTTCCTGGAACTTTCTTTGTAGACCAGGCTGGCCTCGAACTCACAGAGTTTTGCCTGTCTCTGCCTCCTGAGTGCTGGGATTAAAGGCATGCACCACCACTGCCCTGCAACTCCCTGGCTTTTATTGGGAATGTATAAATTAAGAGGGGCCTATGCCATCATTATGTTCACTGTCCAACTTTAAAGCAGGTGTAATCACAGCACAGAAAGGGATGGGCAAGAAAGAGAGTGAAAGCTTTCCTGCTGTGACAGTAGTTGATATAAGCAATGAGTAGTAAATTAATCAATCTTAGATGATCAATAAGTGTCCTGACTGGCCACAGACCAAGCAATCAAGAATCTGGATAAGGAACTGAACATTCATGAAACCAAATTACTGTAGTTACTCTAGTTCAACCAAAATAGAAGATCTGGATACATTGTGTGGCCCTGCATAACAGGACTGCTATTTCGTGGTTTAAGAGTGGTACAGCCGGAAAGAAATGGTGTGAGGATACTTTGGTGTACAAATAGTTAGTTTCTTGAGCACATGGTCAAAAAGCCTATTTCAAATTTTAACATTTTTGGAATTAAAATTGCATCATTTCCACCTTCTTTTTTCTGCCTCTAAGTCCAAGTGTATCAGTCATTCCAGGCTGGGCTTTGACTGGTCACTGAAAACGTAAATGAGACAGGGGAATGAATACTCTAATGTAGTCCAGGTTTTTATTGGCAGTGGCTATGCAGAAACTCCATTGTAGGAATGTGAACTCATTGTGCACCTCTTACAAGCTCATCATAGTACAAAATTGAGGGGTGGGAAAGAGCCTTAAAATTTACCAGTTTTGTCTACATTTGGGATTACAAATATGCAATCAGTTAATCACTTATAGGTGAGCTATAAATACCCCAGGTGGCCATTTATAGGGCTCCAGAGATCAGGTTCCTTGGCCAGAAGATTGTCATGTCTCCATTGAAATGTTAGGTCTGTGCCAGGACAGAGATTCTGTTCTTGTGACCAAGGGCCTTTTTCTATTAACAGGTCTTTACTTCATTTAACTTTCCTCCTTCTTAGCACCTAGGATCACTTGGCATCAGAGATCAGAACTCTCAAACACTTGAAACTGCTAAGAGTCCTAGTGATACATCTGGCTTTTAGTCAAGAAACAACTGATTACATTGCTTTGGTGTCTTTTTACCCTAAATTCCCTAGTTGAATTCTTCCTCCCATTCTTATTCCACATCCCTCTGCAGAGGTAACACTAACTGACATTATGGGATTGAAACAATGACTAATGTGGCTTCTTCCAGCTGAATTTTGGTTACCAGGTAGCAGTATTGGGATACCCTTCCATTGGTCCTCTTGTAAAGATTTTACTCACAGATATAGACAGGAATAGAATACCTGGTGTCTGAAAAAAAAAGTTAAACTGTCCAAAGTCCATAAGACATTCTTGATGAGCTCAAAATAGCATCCATCTATTAGATGTTTTTCTTTGACCTCTAAGTTTGGTCTCCAGAGTGATGAAGCCACAATCAGTTTTCACACCATTTTATAGTTGTTTTATTAACAAAAGTCAGCATGATGTCTTTTCTATGTTGCTTCTTTATAGGGACAGAAAAGGTATTTAGTGTCATTTGAATGTCCTGACAAGGTGTGACAGTCCTTAAAATTTTTCCTGATTCACATGAAATTCTGACAGATATGCTAGGCTTGTAGTCCAAAATTGGATACCCCAATGTTACAGAGGAAACTTGGGTGACTGTCCAGGCAGCCAGCTCTTCCTGTCATTTCTTACATTTTTTTGGAAGTCACTTGCTTTTACTTCCTGTTTATGCAGGTATTATTCTCAAGTCTTTGATAGAATTTAAGACTAGACAGCTATAATTTCCTTTAATATATAAAGAATAAATTAGAAATAAAAGTTTAGACTCACCAAGATAAGATAGATAATTGAATGTTTTCTCTGTTTTTGTCAAATACAAAGACTAGATATTGTAACTAATTCTAGCTTGATAACTATTTTGTTATTTGTGACCTTTACATGTTAAAGTTAAAGTCTTCCCTTTTGATTAGACAGAAAGTGGGAAAGGCTGTAGGAGGATACTTTTGTATGCTGTAAATGTGTGTTGCTCTTATTGATTGATAATAAAAGCTGATTTGACCTGTAGCCAGGCAATAGAAAGCCAGGTGGGAAAGTCAAACAGAACAGGGAGAAGGAAGGGTGAAGTCTGGAGATACTTGTCAGCTGCCCATGACATAAGATGCCAAAGAGCCAGTAAGCCACATGCCATGTGGTGATACATAGATCAGTAGAAATGGGTTAATTAACATGTAAGAGCTCATTATTTATAAGCCTGAGCCATTGAGCAAAGATTTATAAGTAATATAAGCTGTGTCATAATTTAAGAAGCAATTGCCTGGTATAATTGGGTGAACAGGACAGAAAGCTCTGCTTCCATTTACAATTTATTGAATACCTGAAATTGGAATCCCCAGAGTCTGTGCACCTCCAGATTATTACAATCTCCAGATTATTAAGGGTCATTCCAGAAACTCAGCTTTCCAATGTACCCTATCTGAGGGTCAACACATCCCATGTAGCAGCATTTGATAAAAGTTATCTATGATAATTTGAAAGCAAGAGACTGAATTTATGGGTATCTGTAACTGTGGCATAATAAAACAAATAGGGTAATGCTCCTTTTGTTTTATTCATGGAATAATTTGAAGAATATTGGTTTCAGTGCTTCTTTGAAGTCTTGTAAAATTATGTGCTGGCCAGGCAGTGGTGGTGCACACCTGTAATACCAGCACTTGGATGCAGAGCCAGGAGGATCTCTGTGAGTTCCAGGCCAGCCTGGTCTACAGAGTGAGTTCCAGGACAGGCACCAAAACCACACAGAGAAACCCTGTGTCAAAAAACCAAAAAAAGAAAAAAAAAAGTATGTGCTAAAGCATCATGCCCTGGGCCCTTTTTTGGCTGTAATGACCTTTTTTAATTTCACTGTGTGTTATAGATCTATTTAAAATGTTTATGTGATGTTGATTGAGCTTCGGTAAGTGGTACCTAACACGAAAATCATCCATTTATTTTAAAATTTGGAATTTGATGGAGTAAATGTTTTAAAGTATTTCTGTGGTTGTATTGTGTTCCCCCGAAATATTGTGTACCCTAATAAACTCATCTGAGGTCAGAGAACAGGACAGCCACAATATTAAACATAGAAGTTAGGCAGTAGTAGCACACGCCTTTAATCCCAGCACTTGGGAGGCAGAGCCAGGCAGATCTCTGTGAGTTTAAGGTCACATTGGAAATAGCCAGGCACGGTGACTCACACCTTTAATCCCAGAAAGTGAACCTTTAATCCCAGGGAGTGATGGCAGAAACCAGAAAGATATATAAGGTGTGAAGACCAGAAGACCAGAAGCATTCAGGCTTTTGAGCAGCAGTTAAGCTGAGATTCATTCTGGATGAGGACTCAGAGGCTTCCAGTCTGAGGAAACAGGACCAGCTGAGGAACTGGGGAGGTGAGGTAGCTGTGGCTTATTCTGCTTCTCTGATCTTCCAGAGTTCACCCTAATAACTGGCCCCAGGTTTGATTTTAGATAAGAACTTTTAAGATTCATGCTGTATATTTCCTTATGGTTATTTGGCTTTCCTTGCTTTCTGTTGTCATGCCCACCATTTTATTTTTGATTTTATTAATTATGATATTCTCTCTGTGTATTTTAGTTAGTTTGGATAAGGGTTTGTCTGTCTTGTAGATTTTCTCAAAGAAGCAGGTATATGTTTCATTGATAACATTTTTCCTTGTTTCTATTTTGTTAAATGTGACCCTCAATTTGATGCTTTCTCTCTGTCCTTTCTTCCTACTCCTCTGTTGTCATACTTAATGATTTTTGTTCTAGTGCTCTCATGTGTGCTGTTTAGTTGCTACTATGAGATCTCTTCATTTTTTTCCCTCGTTTATGTGGCACTCAGTGCTATGAAGTTTCCTCACATCACATTAATTTTGCTGTTTAAGTTTTGGTTTGTTGTGCATTCATTTCCCCTGAGTTCTAGAAAGCCTTTTAATTTCATTTTTTATCTCTTTCTTGTCCCACTTTCTTCAGTAGAGTTTTGTTCAGGTTCTATGAGTTTTTAATATTTCTTTTTTATATCAGTTCTAATCCATGGTGGCCTGATGGGATACAAGGAGTCCTTTCAATTTTCTTGTATCTTTTGAGATTTGAAGTATGCCCAAGTGTTTCATCAGCTTCGGAGAAAATTCCATGTGGTGCTGAAAAGAAGGTGTATATTTTTTCCTTGGAATGGAATGCTCTGTGGTATGTATTCGGTTAATATGGTTTATAAAATCGATTAGCTACAATATTTCTTGGTTTGGTTTTTGTCTGGATGATATATCCATTGGTGCAAGTGGGTTATTAAAGTCTACCACTATCAAGCTCTGTGTGAGAGTCAATGTGTAATTTAATCTGTGTAAGTGTTTCTTTTACAAAAGTGGATGATCTTGTGTTTAGGGCATAGATATTAATAATTGAAATGTCCTATTGGTGGTTTTCCTTTGACAAATAAAAAGTCTTCTTCCCTATCACTTTTGATTAATTTTTGTTTGAAGTCTATTTTGGTAGATAATAAAATGGCTATACAAGCCTGCTTCTTAGTTCCAATTGATTCAAATATGTTTTCCCCAGCCTTTCCTTCTTGGTAATCTCCATCCTTGATGTTGACATATGTTTCTTATATATGGTGCAAGTTTGGATATTGTTTTTAATCCATACTCTTTATATGTGTCTTCATTGGGCAATGGAAGCCATTGATATTGAGATATCAGGAATAATGCTTATTAATTCCTGTTATTATGTTGTTATTTATAGTGGTATATGCATGAGAGTATGTTTCTTTGTGTTTCCTTTTGGTTTTGCTGATGTGAGATTATTTATTTACTGTTTTTTATGTGTTTAGTTAGCTTGCTTGGATTGGATTTTTTTCTGTAGGGCTGAATTTGTACATAGTTTTTGTTAATTTGACTTTTTCATAGCATACCTTATTTTCTTCATTTATGGCGATACAAAATTTTCTGGATATGTGAATATGAGATGGCATCTGTGCTTACTTAGAGCCTGCATCACATGTGTCCAAGCCCTTATAGCTTTTAGAATCTCTATTGAGAAGAGAGGTCTAATTCTCATAGGTCTTCTTTTATAGGTTATTTGGTCTTTTCCCTTTGCAGCTTTTAATATTCTTTTTTTTGTTGTTGTTGTTTTGCATTTTAGAGATTTGGTTAATTTGTGACAAGGAGACTTGCTGTTCTGAATCAACTTAATTACTGTTTTGCTTGCTTCTTTGTACCTTCATCAGCACCTACTTTAACTTGGAAATTTTTATTACATGACTTTATTGAAAATTTTTTTTGGACATTTGTCCTGTGTTTTTTCTCTTCCTTCTATTCTGTCATTCATAGGTTTAGTCTCTGCATAATGTCCCAAATTTCCTGGTTGTTTTGCATCAAGTAATTTTTATATTTGACATTTTTTGACTGATGTATCCATTTCTTCTATGGTGTATTCCCAGTGCCTGAGATTTTTCTCTTCCATCTCTTTATTCTATTGGTGAACTTTGGCATTGTACTTGCTGTTTGTAGTAGTAAAATTTTCATTTCTGGAATTGCTTCAGTTTCTGTCTTTTTTTGTTGTTTCTATTTCCATTTTTAGGTCTTAAGCAGTTTTATTTGTTTCCTTCAACTATTTGTTTGTTAAGTTGTTTATTGGTTTACTTCATTTGTTTGTTTTTTCCTAGCTTTCTTGGAGGAATTTATTGATTTCCTCTAATTGTCCATGCTTTCATGAATTTATTTAAGGAATTTACTCATTTTCTTTTTAAGGACCTCTATCATCTCCATGTAGTTTGTTTTAAGGTCTTTTTCTTGTATTTCTGCTATGTTAGAACATTCAGGGCTTGCAGTGATATTATTCCTGAGTTCTGTTGGTGCCATGTTGCTCTGACTATTATTATATTCCTATTCTTGGCATCTGTGTTTGGGGTGATTATAGGTCTAGGTGCTTGAGTCTAACCTCATCTTGGTTGGATGAGAGTTTTGTTCCTGCATTTCTGTTTGTTCTCTGGAGTTTCAGAGTATGTGTTGATTGAGTGTTGCCTTTTGTCCAGGCATTTTTGGCTGTTATGTTCAAGAGAGAAGGCTTGGTGTTGTTGGAAGCTAGGGAAAAATAAATGTAGGAGAGTTGATATTAGGGATCCACATGAGTCATGAGAGGGAAGAGGGGAAGATGCCTCTGGTGTTCTACTCCACTGATAGGGGCAATTTTTAAAATACAGTCTAGGGTAAGAAACATTGTGTTAGATCTACAGGCGTCTTAACTGGTCTTCTAGAAGGTGTAGCAAATAATTGAACAGGGGTTGTCTGCCCCAGTTCAGGGATATGACTCATATATGAAGTGAGTAGGGAAGTGTAGGTGGGGATGGTTTTTGGAATCCACAGGAGACATGGAAAGGGAGAGGAAAAGCTGCAGCTGGAGTTCTGTTTCAGCACTTGGGACAACCCTGAGTATTAGGTCTTGGGTAAAAGAGAGTGGGAAAAGCCTGTTGATAGGCTACCTGATCCCATACCCAACATCTTAACACTGATTCATTAGGTTCCTAGAGATCATTCATTTACTTATTTTATTATTTAGGTTTCTCTTATGATTAATCTGTGAAAGACTTTTAGTTTATTGGATAAAAAGTACTATGTGGGCTGTGCATGTCACAGAGCAAGTATTCTTCTTGGGGGACTTCAGATACCAGCACCCAATTTGATAGGCTTATAACTATTTGATATTCCCAGATCCAGAGGATCTGATATGTTCTTTGCTGTGTCACCTATACACATGGAAAATATGCTTTTTTATGCATACAAATATACACATAAAATGTGGCTAGGTTTGTTTTCAAAAGCCCTTATGTCTTAAAAAACAATTAGAGGAAATCAGGTTGTTTTAGGTATATAATAGAAATCATACAATATTTATTTTAAAAACTATTATCTTTCATTTGTTTTGAAAATTTTCTGTTTTCTCACTCTGATTCAGACTTATATTCAATCTTCAATCATAGGAAAGAAAATTGTTTCTAAATGATCTAATAGATATCCTTTTCTTTATCAAAAGAGAATGAGATAATTTTAGTAGCCCAAACTATTTTAAACAGTGTAGAAATATCAGGCTTAAAGGAAATCTATCTAATTTTGTTGGAAGAGTCCTTCTAACCCAACCAATTTTCTATTATTGGGAAAAATAACTGGAGTGAATAGGGTGAGTGGTAGTCAGTGTTTTCTTTGATTTTGATTTTCATTAGAATATAATATTTCATGTTCAAGTGACAATATTATAATTGTATGTCTGCTTTCTGTTTCCTTTTATCAGTGGTACCATCTATGTTGTGTGATTATTTTCATTAGCTATAATCTAGTTATATTGTTTCTCTGGAAAATGATGAACCTTCACCTATTTTTATTTTCTGGAAAACTAATACATTATGTTAGGGGTTCCTTGAATTTATTGGTTTGGTGGCTTTCTGTGGAGAAACAAATTTTAGTTTCCTTTTCTTGCTTTTAGAAACTAGTATTTCTCCATTTTTTAGCATATCTGTGTTTCTAGTTGTTATTATCATCAATATTTGCATTTTTGCTATCTAAGTTATTAATGTAGCTGATACATTAGTTTTTGTCTGTCAAATCTTCTCATATATACAGTCTTTGTGTCCTAGTTACATCCAGATGTCAACAATTCAGATTCAACAATCACATTTGTGAACATCAGTTGAGGATGTGCCCCATCAGAATGGCTGGTTGCTAAGTCTTTGAGAGATTTTGTTAACTGATGATTGATGGGTGATGGCCCTTCCACTGAGTATGCAATAGCTGTTAGAAAGTTGGCCTGCACTGGATAAGACAGTAAACCAAGCATGAAACAATGATCATGTAAGATAGAAAGCCAGGAAATGAAGATTCCTCATGGTTTTTTCCTTCAGTTGCTAGATTTAATTTCTATCCTAAGCTCCCACAATGATGGATTGTGATCTGGCAGAATGAGCCAAATAAGCACATTCTTTACTTGAGGTGCTTTTGTTTAGAGAATTGAATTGGATCAAGAAAAAAACAAGTTAAAACAGAATGTGGTAAACCAGAAGTGATTTTTGTCATTCAATGGATCTGGCAATGATGACTTTTGAAGGAATGTTGAAGATAACAAAATTTAGATGAGAAAAGATATAGAAAGCTGTACACAGAACTTAATTGGTTATTCTTGTAGTACTTGGAATAAAGTACTGTTGAGGGTACTGCAAACAGTGGAGATAGAGGACAAAAGATTTCAGTGGGAATTAAGAAAGAGGTTGTTTGTGTGATATTTTGGCAACTAACCTTTCTTATTATGCCATGTCCCCAAAAACATGAGTAAAGCAGAATTTTAAAAATGGGGCTGATTTCTTAGGTGTAATATTTACTCTCTTGAATGCTTATTACTTATGTTTCATTCAGGACTACAGTGAAAAAAATCAAAAAGTGCACCATAAATGTATGACACGTCTATGTGTTGTAGAGAAAAATAGGATTATTTATTTTCAGATGACAGTCAAATGCTGAACAGAGACAGGAATTTTCAGGAAGATTATCACCACTAAAAAGAATGCCTTTACTCTGTATTGGAAGCCTAGCATGTTGCCCTAAGGGTAAGAATCCATCTTTCAATGCTGTCAGTTAAGAAAGGGATTAGGCAAAGTGATTCCCAGTCCCAGGAAGGAACTTCATATAATTCAAGCATGGTAGGGGCCATCAGAACTTAGAAGCCAAATTGGGGGAATCATTGATGTTGAACTGGTTCTGGAAACAAGATTGATGCAAAATTTCAGATCATACATTGTTAGTCTAGGTTTTCAGGTCAGCACTGTTGTAGGCATCTGTGTTTGGTATGGTAAGAGCTCCAGTGAGAAGAATGTGAGAGTTCATTGCAGGACACTATGAGGATGAAGCTTGGGTTGCATTTTGAGACCATAGATATTCAGATACTTATGGTATAAGACATCTTTCATGGACAGTTGCATATATGAAGTGGAAGTAACCAAAGAGATAGTTGTATGGAAAGTTGTGAGATGAGAGCCATCTAAGCCCTTTGAAAATGGAGCCCCATGTGTCTGACTCAGTACTACTAGATTTGATGGTTGCTCTGCTAGGTTTCAGTCTTCCCTTTTCCCAATTTTTCCTCACTGTGTCTCAGTTCCTCTCCTGTGGAATGGGAATGGGTTTTCTGTGCCATTTATATGTTGGGAAGATTTAAATTGTTTTCTGTTTTTATAAGATGACACAGTCAAGAATTTGTCTTGAGTGTCAAAAGAGACCTTGGATATTTGAACAGTGTAGGGGCTGTTGCAGATAATGAGGATCATTGAGGTGACTAAATACATATTCTTCATGGATAATACTGAGCCTATAGTAACCTAGGTCAGAATCTAGTCAACTGAATGAAGAACTCCCAGATAGTATGAGGTATTTGAACATGTGTCTCTTGGCAGCTTTTCTTTTGGTGTGTGTGTGTGTGTGTGTGTGTGTGTGTGTGTGTGTGTGTGTGAAACCTTAAGTAGGGGCAACCTCTCTAAATAAAATATCTCATGGGGGGGGGTATGATATGTGTCTTGATAGCCTCAACTCATTTCCTTTTCTATGATTCTACTATGCTGTATATGAAATGAATCAGGTAACTTCCTTCTTGTGCTGTAATGGCTTCACCACCATTATTTATGGTATTACTAAATCACATAAGATACAATTGAACACATTGGTATTCAATGCTAAGCCATTTTTACTATCCTGATTTTTTAATTTTGCTGATTTTGTTTGTTTGTTTGCTTGTTTGTTTCTGGTGACAAACTTTGTCTGGGTAGCCCTGACAGTCCTGAATATATTTCTGTTCACCAGGCTGGCCTAGAACTCAGAGATTCATCTGACTCTTTCTCCAACTTGCTGAGATTAAAGTTTGGCCAACATTCCAGAATATATATATAATTGGTGATGGGCCTATTATATACATTTTTGTATAGGTCAAGCATATGCTGTTTTGCTGAGCTTTACCCCAAGCTTGAATTTTGAAATTTGCCAGAGGATATCATTCTGTTTCCCAGGATGGCAGTATTTGTAGATGTAATTCTAAATGGCCATATTAAATAAGAAACACAGAGTCAATTGCAGAGTTAAAAGTCCAGAGATCAGAGAGCAGTAGCTAAAAGCTAAGACTACCTTGTTACCACTCCTCCTGCTGCCATCCTACCCTGAGAGAGAAAGACCTACTTCCTGTGTGTCTGTATTGCCTATCTGTTCTGCCTTCTCATTGGCTCTAAACCCAACCACATGACTTTTTCATCACTGCCTGTCTATACAGACCTCCAGGTCTCTATGGTACTTGGATTAAAGGTGTGAGTCACCAGGCTGGTTGTGTCCTTGAACACACAGACTCTGCCTGCCATGTGATCAGGGTGTGTGCCACCACTACCAGACTTCTGCTTAATGGCTATGACCTCTAATCCTCAGGCAACTTTATTAATATAAAATAAAATCACATTTTAGCAAAAAAAAAATCACCATATTTTCTCCTTCTATTCTAATAAAAATAAGAAAAGGAAAAAAATTTTTTTTTCCTATTATCCAATGTCTCTCTGCAGCTGTTGTTCCTTTCTCATTAACATTGAGAAAGTTCAAAGTTAATAGTGTATTATGCAGTCTATTTCTGGGAGGTTTTTTTTTTTAACCTCTTTCTGTTTATTTAGCATATCCTTTGGAGTTCTGTTTGATCTTTCTATAACTGCTTGGCCTGTAGGATTATGTGGTATAGCTGTAATATGCTTTATTTTGTAATAAGCAAAAAACTGTTTCATTTTTACAGAGACATATGCTGGAGCATCGTCAGTTTTAATTTGTACAGGTATACCCATGATGGCCATAACTTCTAGCAAATGAATGATTACAGAATCAGCTTTTTCAGAACTCAAAGCAGTCGCCCATTGAAATCCTGAATAAGTATTAATGGTATGGTGTACATCTTACAATTTTCCAAATTCTCCAAAGTGAAACACATCCATCTGCCAGATTTAATTCCTCTGAGTACACTTTGGGTTATATCCTGCTGGTAATGGTGTCTGATTGTAAAAAAAAACAAAAAAACAAAACAAATCAACAACAACAAAAAAACCAAGTAGGGCATTTCCTTACAATTTCCTTGGCTTGTTGCCAGGTTATGGAAAAATCTTTTTTAAAACCTATACTATTGACATGATTTTTTTTTATGAAATTCTGAAGCCTCTTGTACATTCCCTATTAAAAATGTATCAATCTCATCATTACCTTGTGCTAAAGGGACTGGCAAACCCATATGGGATCAGAAGTGTATTATATATAAAGGATGATTCCTATTCCTGATTATGTCTTGTAGCTGAATAAATACTGAAGTTAATTCTGACTCAACAGGGATAAATTCTGCAGTCTCAATATGTAATACCATTCTTTCAGCATACTGAGAATCAGCAACTATGTTAAGAGGTTCTGAAAAATCCATTAATATCAACAGAATAGCATACAATTATGATTTTTGAACTGAAATATAAAGACTTTGAACCATTTTACTTAAATTTTCTGATTTGTAACCTGCCTTTCCTTGATTTATTGCATCTTTATAAAATGTTACAAATTCCAGATATGGGTATTTCCCATACAATTTGAGGCAAAATCCAATCAGCTCTCTTTATAATATCAATTCTATCACTTTTGGGATATTTGCTGTTAATCACTCCCAAAAAATTACTACAAGCTCTTTGCCAAGGTTCACTTACTGCCCATAATTTTTCAATGTCCTCTTTGGTTAAAGGTATGACAATTTCTGCTGGGTCTATTCCTGCTAATTGACGAAGTCTCAGTTTTCATTTCAAAATCAAGTCAGATACTTGTTCCACATAAGTTTTTAATTTGTTACTCTATTTGGTAAAAAAAAAAAAAATCCATTCCAAAATAATATCTTCCTTCTGCATTAAAATTCCTGTAGGAGAATGTCTAGAGGGTAAAATAACCAAAATGCAATCCAGCTTTGGATCAATATGATCCATGTGTCCTTCATGTACTTTCTTTTTTAACAAGGCCAATTTTTCTCAGCTGCAGGTGATAATTCTCTTGGACTATTTAAGTCCTTGTCCCTGCTAAGGTTATGAACAAATTATTCAGTTCATCATTTTTTACCCCAACAATAGTTCATAGATGAGAAATGTCTACAAATAATCTTTGAAAGTCATTAAGAGTCCATAATCAGTCTCTCCTAATTTGCACCTTTTGGGGTCTAATTTTTTGTAGACTTATTTTATATCCTAAATAATTAATACAATCTCCTTTTTGTATCTTTTCAGGAGCAATTTGTAATCCCCATCAAGGCAAAATTTTCTTTATTTATTCAAACATTCTTTCTAAAGTATCTGCATTTGAGTCAGCTAGTAAAATATCATCCATATAATTATAAATTATAGATTTAGGAAATTCTTATGTATCACTTTCAATGGCTGTTGTACAAAATATTGTCACAGGGTTGGGCTATTTAACACTACCTATGGGTGGACCCTCCTTTGATATCTCTTAATCAGTTGAGAATTATTATAAGTAGACACTGTGAAAGAAAATGTTTCTCTGTTTTTTTTTTTTTTTCTTGTAAGGATATTGAAGTGAAACAGTCTTTTTAATTGATAACTATAAGAGGCCATCCTTTTGGTAACAGAATAGGCAAAGGAATTCCAGATTGCAGAGAGCCCATTGGCTGAATTACTTTTTTAATTGCTCTAAGGTCTGTTACCATTCTCCATTTACTAGATTTCTTTTTAATAACAAATACAGGAGAATTCCAAGGGCTGGTTGATTCTTCAATATGCTGAGCATTTAACTGCTCTTCTACCAGCTCTTCTAAAGCCTGAAGTTTCTCTCTTGTTAAAGGTCATTGCTGAACCTATACAGGCTTGTCTATTAACCATTTTAAAAGTAGAGAGAGCTGTTGATGTCTTTGGAAGATCATTAGTTGTTGTGCCCTGTTCTTGTACAATCTGGATGGCTGGTGACCACTCATTAGAATAATACCTTGTAATATTTCTCTCAGAAACATGTGTTAATTTATGATTTGTTTCTTAGGTTGGAGGGATGTTATTCTGATTATTCCATTGTTGTAACAGGTCTTGATCCCACAAGTTCATAGCTATGTTATCCACATGTGGTTTTAATTTTTCTCTCTGTCCTTCTGGACCTATACATTGAAATCATCTTGCACTCTGTTTCACTTGAGATAATGTTCCAATTCTTAACAGCTGAATGTTTACCTCCTGAAGAGGCCAAGACGGATGCCAAAATTCTGGTGCAGTTATTATGGTCTTGTCAGCACCTGTGTCTACCAGGACAGACAACAAAACATCATTTATTCTTATTGTTAATTTTAGCCTTCGCTCATTTATAGAAGTTTGCCAAAATTTTTTTCTGTATGGTTTGTCCTGAATTTTCTGTTCTCTCTGTCTCAGCTGTTCCATCACTCTGAGCAGCCTGGTTTATTCCAATAGGCATTTGGTTATTTAATTGCTCTGAGTAGGGGTTTCTTCTAAGACTAGAGGAAAGGTCTAAACTGGATTTGCTATGGGGGCCTGCCTGAGGCCCCTCTGGGAGTTTCCCAACCGAGGCAAAGGATTACTTTGTCTGTCCCTTGTTGATCTACATTTGTTGGTCCAATGTTTACCCTTACCACACCTTCTGCATACTCCAGCAGGAAGAGCCATTCTGTTGTTATTGTTCCTTGAAGAAACATTTTTTTTCTAGGAATGCCCTGTATACAGTCCCTTTTCAAATGACCTTGGTTTCCACATCCAAAACATCAGACATTTCTCAAACATCTTGAAATTGCTTCTTCTATCCACAAATCATCATGGCCATGAGATTCGACATTAAAGGTGTCTCTAATCCAAACTTCCAAGAGTGCAGATCTTGCCTTTAAAGGCCTGATTATTCTGCATGCTGCATTTGCATTCTCAAAAGCCAAAGATTCAAGTATTATCTTGCCCCGGCCAGCGGGGTGTCAAGGAGGGGCGACCCACCTGTGGGAGAGAATGAAAGGGAAGGGCGACACAAAGAGATGGACAGCAAGAGAGTATTCTGATCAAGCCGCCAATCTTTATTTTTCTCCACATGGCTTATATAGCATAAGGGGGGAAGGGGCAGGAAGGAGGGAAAGGAAAAAGGGGCATGTAGAACATGGAAGGGGTGCAAGACGTGTGAGGCAGATTGTGCAACTGCGAGATGTCTGCTAAGGTCACTGGGCAGTATATTCTGTTGCTAAGCTACCTGACCATGGAATGCTCTTTACATTTGGTTGTCATGGCATCTGACTGTGGGATGTTCTCTTATCTTTGGAGGCCTCTGGTTACTGCTCTGGGAAGGGGCTTATGAGTCATTCTTTGGTTTAGCTAGTACTTTCCATGGTTCATGTTTGGTCCCTGACTTCTTGGTCCCTAACATTATCTGGCTAGCTTCTGAATTCAGGATCATTCTCTTTACTGCTGCAGTCAGTCTTTGTAAGAAATCTATGAATGATTCTTTTGGGCCCTGTATATCCTTTGTAAATGACTCAGTTTTCTTTCCTGCTTCCTCAATTCTGGCCAATGCATTCATGCCTGCCATTCAACATAGAACTATGGTTTGGTTGTCATGTAAACATTGTCTTGGTATTTTCCCATATTGGCCTTCTCCAAAAAGCTGATCCTGGGAGATTTTCACACCTCTAACCCTCCATTGATTTTCTATGGTTTTAGCTTGATCTCTGAACCACATGCACCACTGCAACTGTGCCATATTTTCTTTATCCATTCTTCAGTTGAGGGGCATCTAATTTGTTTCCAGGTTCTTGCTATTATGAATAATGCTGCTATGAACATAGTTGAGCATGTGTCTTTGTGGTAAGATTGAGCATTCCTTGGGTATATGCCCAAGAGTGATATAACTGGGTCTTGAGGAAGACTTATTCCCAATTATCTGAGAAACTGCCATACTGATTTCCAGAGTGGCTGTATAAGTTTGCATTCCCACCAATTCCCCTTGCTCCACATCCTCTCCAATATAAGCTGTCTTCAGTGTTTTTGATCTTGGCCATTCTGACAGGTGTAAGATGGTATCTCAGGGTTGTTTTGATTTGCATTTCCCTGATGAGTAAGGATGTTTAACAATTCCTTAAATGCCTTTCAGCCATTTGATATTCTTTTGTTGAGAATTCTCTGTTAAGGTCTGTAGCCCATATTTTAATTGAATTGTTCAGTATTTTGATGTCTAGCTTTTTGAGTTCTTTATATATATTTTAGAGATCAGCCCTCTGTCAGATACGGGATTGGTGAAGATCTTTTCCCATCCTGTTGGCTGTCATTTGGTCTTATTGACCACGTCATTTGCTCTACAAAAGCTTCTTGGTTTAGGGAAATTCTTTTATTAATTGTCGCTCTCAGTGTCTGTGCTACTGAACACTGGCTTTTTTTTAATGAAAGATAAATATTCAGAACAAATCTGAACAACTGATATTATATTCTAATCCACAAGAAAATAGCAAAACTGCAGAGAAGACACAAACTGAAAAGAGTAATTTAATGTCTTCACTTTAACTTGATAACACTTAGTTGACCCAGACCCTCTATCTTGGCCTGCTTTCCCAAGAACATTCTTGAGTTCACAACTCACTCATGATTCTGGGTTAAAACCACCTTTCTCCTGAGGGTCAGAGGTGGAAGGTTTCTCTGGGGTTCCTAGTAGATAAGGCAGAGGTGCAAATATAAATGTCTGGCAAGTTTCTTTCCTGGGGGGAACCATTTCTCACTGCTGACAGTGATAGTGGAACATTGAAGATGTGGTACTCACTCCAAGGACTGATGCATGCAGCCTGGAGCATGTTCACTGGGCCTTTCCCTAGGTCCCTTACTATGAAGTGGCAAGACAAGCTTCTCTTTCTGCTCTTAAAGGGGATGGTGTCTCAGCTTCATGCTGGGACCATCACCCTGGAGAGAGACTTCCTTGGCTGACCAGTGTTGATGAGACTGTTGTGAAGTGTGAGAGATAGTGGGATGAGCACCCAGGGTGGGGACAGGAGGTACTACTGTGGACTGAGACACCACATGGCTAGAACACCAGCTTTTTAAAGCCTGAGCCACCTGAGTTAGCACTCTGGCTGCAAGTAGCTCCAGCTGTGGGTAACTTCTTGTAGCTATACTTCCAATGCAGCTCTGACCACATGCAGCTGTATCAGTAGCTCTGGTTGGGCCTGAGTCTAGGCCAAGACTGGGACCTGGGCAGAGCCAGGGAGCCAGGCAGAGTCAGGCCAAGCCACCAGTGGTTTTTAATGAATTCTTGCCATGTGGGCACCCAAATATAGTTGGTACTTGGATTAAAGGTGTGTGTCACCATGCTGACTATGTCCTTGAACACTCAGACTCTGCCTGCCATGTGATTGGTTTAAGGGCATGTGCCACCACTGCCAGACTTCTGCTTAATGGCTATAACCTCTGATCCCCAGGCAACTTTATTTATTATTATAAAATAAAATCACATTTCAGCACAAATAAAATATCACCATAAGTATTCCTGACAGTAATAGTGCCTGGGACTTCTCAGTCATTAAATTATAGGTGTGTGACATTTTTCTGCTTGTTGTGCTTATTTTGATTTTTTAATAAATATGATTCTCTTTACTATATACATTGATATGTTCCACACATGTGTCTGGCCCTCACAGTAGTGAAAAGAAGGTCTTAGAATCCATGAGCTTGGAATAATGAACAGGTGTGTGATCCCCCATTTAAGTACTGGCAATTGAACCCAACTATATGCAATACCAGCAAGAGCTTTTAATTTCTGAGTCATTTGTACTGCCCTGTGTTGATTGTTTATAATCAGTAATGATATTGCCAAGGTTATCATCTGTATATTTGTAACTATTTAAATAGACAGTTCGTTTTAGTAAGATTTATTAAAGTACAGTTTAAACTGTAGCAATGCAGGTTTCTGGAAGATGAATACAGAACTGGAGTGAATGCTTAATTCTTAGAAGCAAGTTCAGTAAAAATAAAAAAAGTCTCTGAGTGTATCCTGTCTTTGCTGTACATTTCATTGATGTTTGCAGTGCAGAGAGGATCTTAATATTTACTTTTTGCTGTCCAGGAACTGATTGCATAGACTACGCTAACTTTCAACTCAAAAGTACATATATCTGCCTCTGCTTTCTGAGTTCTGGGATTAAAGGCATAAGCCAATGTACAGAGTTTACTCATCATTTTTGTAGTTAATAATTATTCCTACAATTTCTCTGATGTGTACTCAATACTTCTGATGTGTTTGATTGTCTCTCTATGTCTGTTAATAGGCATTTCTCTTGCAAGCTAATATTCCATTCAAAGCATTCAGAAATAATATAGGTAAACCTCCTATTCTGTTTCATTCTAAAATAACTTGATGGTTATATTGTAATGTCTGGGTTATAGAGTAAGTGTTGGAAGCACCAGAATTATATGACTACATTGTCAAAGAAGTATGCGTTTACAATGTTGTCAGTATCATGCTTTTTGCTTTATACATATGTATGGCATACTTATGTATGGCATATTTTAGGATGCCGTGCAATATAATGATGTGCGTGTCAATTTCACTGAAGAGGAATGGGCATTCCTGGATCCTTCACAGGAATATCTCGATGAAGATGCATTGCTGGAGACATATATGAACCTCACTGGAATAGGTAAATTTTCCTTCACATTTTAAATTAAGACAACAACTGTTCCTTGGTTATTGATGCTCTTTGGTAATTCTGATTGAGAATAAGGAAGAATGAGGTGACTAAATCAGGCATGGTTTTAAAGATCACTAAAGATAGAAACTCCAATTTTTCACAATTTCCTCTAATATTTCATACATTTCCTCATCTTATATTTTAGAATTAAAGTGGGAAGATCTTGAATTTGAAGAACATTGTCAAAGTTTTCAAAGTCATGAAAGGTAATTTTCATGTGCAAGCTGATACAAATGTGCCCCTAGATATATTTTAATGTATCTTGAAGTTTTAAAGAAATGCAGCAGTGTAAGTAATCACAGCTCAAAATACATTCATGACCATTAAATATTCACAATCTATGTGCCTGAAAGGCAGTTAAGTGAATTGTGTTGGTAGGTCCTTCTCTGTAGAAGGAAGAAAATGAATCAATGCCTTAACAGATATCAGCATTTGAATCATAGATCTATCAGAGCTATGCTTTGAAATTGCCACTTCATTTAGTTTCATATCACTCATATTACCAAAGGTATATATATTGAATATGTGATAAGTGTATGTTCAAAAACCTTCTAATAAACAAATAGTCCATAATAAAGCCGGTGTTACTCTCTAGTTGTTCTGACTAGGCTAAGTTTAGTGAGTTGGGTTATTAGAGTCAAGAATTAAGGGGGGCTTAAACTCTATACCACATGTCTATGAGTAACAAAATGTGAAGCTGTGTGGAGGCATTATACAAATGTTTTATTTGTTAGTCTTCATTTACTAGGTATATCATATGTCACTCTGTATACAAGCCAAAAGAACATAGGGATATGGAAACAATGTATCCATTTCCATCTCAGAACAATTAAAATTTCTGTAGTTCTCCCATGTTGAGTAGACTTGCTTAATGTAATTCAAGTTTACATGTAATTGGTAATACATCAGCAAACAAACTGAAGAAAAGCCCTATGAGTAGTGGGAATGTGTAATCTTCTGTCTGTCCTGGTTCATTTTGCAAATGTAGTAGGATTCTCAGTACAGGAAAATGTATTTATGAAATAAGTGTGATAATGGTCTGAATTCCTCCAGTTCTTTTTATCTATGTGAAAAATCTCATTGAGAAAAATGATTACATAAAGTGAATCATGTAATGAAGGCTCTTACCATCACAGGCATCTTCTAATGTACAGAATATTCCTTAATTAAGAGAAACAGCAAAATTGTAAGCAAAGAAACAAAGACTAAAGATCTGATTCCTCTTTACATGTACACCAAATTCTAAAATTTATTCATACAGAAATAATTATGCAACCATGTATTGACTGTGGTAAAGCTTTTACATTTTCAAATTATCCTTGCAGGAATGAAAGAACACATACTGGAGAGAATCCTTATGAATGTAAGGAATATGGTAAAGCTCTTAATCAAAACAGTGTTCTTCAAAGTCATGAAAGAACACATACTGGAGAGAAACCTTATGAATGTAAGGAATATGGTAAAGCTCTTAATCAAAACAGTGTTCTTCAAAGTCATGAAAGAACACATACTGGAGAGAAATCATATAAATGTAACCAATGTAGTAAGGTCTTTGCACGTCGCAATCACCTTCTAAGGCATACAAGAACACACACTGGAGAGAAACCCTATGAATGTAATCAGTGTGGAAAAGCCTTTGCTCAAAACAGTATTCTTCAAAGTCATGAAAGAACACATAAAGGAGAGAAACCATATGAATGTAATCAGTGTAGTAAAGCCTTTATACGACACAGTCATCTTCAAAGGCATAAAAGAACACATACTAGAGAGAAACCCTTTGAATGTAAGGAATGTGGTAAAGCCTTTGCTCAAAAGAGTGTTCTTCAAATTCATGAAAGAACACATACTGGAGAGAAACCTTATGAATGTAATCAATGTAGTAAAGCCTTTATACGACACAGTCATCTTCAAAGGCATAAAAGAACACATACTAGAGAGAAACCCTTTGAATGTAAGGAATGTGGTAAAGCCTTTGCTCAAAAGAGTGTTCTTCAAATTCATGAAAGAACACATACTGGAGAGAAATCATATGAATGTAATCAATGTAATAAAGCCTTTGTACGTCACAATCATCTTCAAAGGCATAAAAGAACACATACTGGAGAAAAACCTTATGAATGTAATCAGTGTGGCAAAGCCTTTGCTCAAAACAGTGTTCTTCAAATTCATGAAAAAACACATACTGGAGAGAAACCATATCAATGTAATCAATGTGATAAAGCCTTTTTACGTCACAATCATCTTCAAAGGCATAAAAGAACACATACTGGAGAGAAACCCTTTGAATGTAAGGAATGTGGTAAAGCCTTTGCTCAAAACAGTGTTCTTCAAATTCATGAAAGAACACATACTGGAGAGAAATCGTATGAATGTAATCAATGTAGTAAAGCCTTTGTACGTCACAATCATCTTCAAAGGCATAAAAGAACACATACTGGAGAAAAACCTTATGAATGTAATCAGTGTGGCAAAGCCTTTGCTCAAAACAGTGTTCTTCAAAGTCATGAAAAAACACATACTGGAGAGAAAACATATCAATGTAATCAATGTGATAAAGCCTTTTTACGTCACAATCATCTTCAAAGGCATACAAGAATACATACTGGAGAGAAACCCTTTGAATGTAAGGAATGTGGTAAAGCCTTTGCTCGAAACAGTGTTCTTCAAAGTCATGAAAGAACACATACTGGAGAGAAACCCTATGAGTGTAATCAATGTAGTAAAGCCTTTATACATCACAGTCATCTTCAGAGGCATGAAAGAACACATACTAGAGATAAACCTTTTGAATGTTACCAATGTGGTAAAGCCTTTGCTCAAAAGAGTGTTCTTCAAAGTCATAAAAGAACACATACTGGAGAGAAACCCTTTGAATGTAACCAATGTAATAAAGCCTTTGTAAGTCACAGTCATCTTCGAAGGCATACAAGAACACATACTGGAGAGAAACCCTATGAATGTAATCAGTGTGGTAAAGCCTTTGCTCAAAACAGTGTTCTTCAAAGTCATGAAAGAACACATACTGGAGAGAAACCCTATGAATGTAATCAGTGTTGTAAAGCCTTTGTACGTCATAGTCATCTTCAAAGGCATAAAAGAACACATACTAGTGAAACCCTTTGAATGTAAGGAATGTGGTAAAGCCTTTGCTCAAAACAGTGTTCTTTAAATTCATGAAAGAACACATACTGGAGAGAAACCATATGAATGTAACCAATGTAGTAAAGCCATTTTCCGTCACAGTCATCTTCAAAGGACTAAAAGAATGCATACTAGAAAGAAAACTTTGAATGTTAGGAATGTGATAAAGCCTTTTCTCAAAATAGTGTTCTTCAAAGTCATGAGACAACACATACTGAAGAGAAATCCTATGAATGTAACCAATGTGGTAAATCCTTTCCTTTTTACAGTTATCCTCAATTTCATAAAAGAACACATACTGGAGAGAAACCCTTTGAATGTAGCCAATGTATTAAATCCTTTGAGTGTCACACTCACCTTCATACACATACAAGAACACATACTACAGAGAAACCCTATGATTGTAACCAGTGTGGTAAAGCCTTTGATCGAAACAGTGTTCTTCAAAGTCATGAAAGAACACATACTGGAGAGAAACCTATGAATGTAATCAATGTGGCAAGGCCTTTGCACATCACAATAATCTTAAAATACATTAAAGAATACATACTGGAAAGTAATTCTACAAGAGTAATACTATTATTATGTAATTGGTGTTTTAAAGCTTGTGAATATAACATTAGATTTTTGAGGATCTAAAACAAACTCATACTAAAGGAAATGTGAATATAAAGGATTTTGTGAGATCCTTAGCCAACACACATTCAGTAACACAAATTTCTCTTGAGAGAAAAATCTCACAGGTGTCAAAAATCTCTTCAAGCATTATGATGTTCTTCTCTATTTGATTTATACCTGCAAATTGACATGATCAAAAGGACTGTGGATTTAAATGATATGGTAACTCTTTTTAAATTTATACTTCTCATTTAGAATTAAAACTTCATGAACGTATACTAATTCATTTCTGTTGCTGTGATATGACATCATGCCATTGTGAACATATGAAAGTGTTTAATTGGCCCTTGGCTCCAGAGCAATACAGGATCAGCAATACAGTGGCATGGAAATAAGTGTCAGACATGGCAGCTAAAGTAGGAAACTAAAAATTCACATCCTTAACTGCCACATAAATCATAAAATGTAAATTGGAAATGGTAAACACTCAGGCCAACCCCCCCATGACCTATTTCATCCAGCAGGGCAACATTTCCTAAAATTTCCCAAATAATACCATAGACTGAGAATGGTTGATATCTCTGATGCCAAGCCTACATGCTGGCTTTCTGTTACATGAACAATGGAGAGAAACTCTGTAAGCCTTTAGTTACCTCAAGACCTTTATGACCAGTATTACAAGAGAAAAGCATAAGTAAAAATTAGGTAAATATTTCTTTTAATTTTAATTATGTGTTGTCAGTCTGTACTTGTACATTTGTATTCTGCTTTCCAAGAAGGTTGGCCCCTTGGAACTTCTTGTAGTGAAATTACTGCAAGTTTTCAAAACTCTGACTTTGGTCCTGGGAATGAGTTTGTATTAAGACATTGGCAATGTCTCTAGCCATGTAAGTGTTTTAGGGCTTTCTTTTATGTCATATTGATATAAGGAAATAGGAAAAAACTAATACAAGGAAAAACCCTATTCATGTAAACATTTGGTAAAACTTTAGTCATCACTGTTGTCTTCAGTTTCAAGAAAAAGAAACTTGTAACATCCCTTTTTCCTTGCAGTGATTAAATTATTATACATGTTCACTAAAAACTGATAAGATCACATTATGGCTTCTATTTTGCAACATTTGAGGTATATATTGAATTGGCTATATGTATGCCAAATCCATTTACTGAAGCTTATTTTGTGGTCCTTATATTTCTAGTGACTTTTGTTCATGTTCTATTGTGCTTCACTTCATGAGAGGTATTTTTCTGCTGCAATGTATAAAGTAATGTCCATCATCTAAGTGGTCTATTTGTATTTAAATATCATGCAGCATATGACCATAATTTTCAAGTAAGGGTGTCTATGCAAGGGTGGTTGATTTTTGTTCCTGGTTTTATTTTTCATATTTTTTAATAAATTTCCTTGAAGTGCTGTTTGTTATCCTTTCTAGCTTAGACATTAGCCTATGAAAGTGATGTTTCAACTCCTAATACTCATGTTTTGATCTCTGTTCTCCCAGTAATGAAGCTGCTGATATTCTGACATCCACCTGGGTGGCCCTAGCCAATGAAGGTCTCTGGGAAGGGTTAGCAATCAGTACTAGTGGCAGGTAACTTGCAGGTTCTTTCCAAGATTCTCGTCTTCATCTATGGTAGTGCGTTGTAAGGAATACCACAAGCTATACTATGAGGATTGTAGGGTGTTCAGAACAGGTCTGTTGAGCTGCCTTTTCTGCTGGGATTTGGATGTATTACACAATCAATTATATCATGAAATTTCAGGCAATTGATGGGACTAGAAAAAATCATCCTGAGTGAGGTAACCCAGACTGAAAAAGGCACATATCATATGTTCTCACTCATAAGTGGATATTGGAGTTAAAGTAAAGGATAAACAGGCTAAAATCCACAATCACAGAGTAGTTAAGTAACAAGAATGACCCTAAGTAGGGCATGCATTGATAGCCCTAGCGAGGGAAAATAGATAAGATCTGCCAGTTAAAGTGGAAGTGTGGTGGAAGGGGAAAAAGACTGGGGATGAGAACATGAGGGAATGGTATTGTTGCATTGCGGGAGGAACAGAAAGGGAGAGTAAGGAAAGAGGTATCTTGATAGAAGGAGCAATTATGGGGTTAGGAAAAAAAATCCTGGTACTAGAGAAATAACCAGGAATCCACAAGGATGACCCCAGATAAGACTGCCCTACCCCTGTAATCAGAATGATGACTACCTATAGCAGACTGGGGGGTCTAGCCACTTGATAACCCTCTCCTAGGATCTGGGAAGAATGTACAACCAGCTGAATATCTAATCTTTGATGATAATAAATGGATCTTAGTACATGAAACACTGTAGTCTACACATTATTTTCTTGAGTCAAGATTGATATGAATTCCCAACATGCCCCCACGGTTGGGCATGGTCACACATACCCTGTGGGACATAGTCACTTCCACTTAGTCATTTCTGAATCATACATCTGGCATGATCCAGGACCCTGTGGCTTTATGGGGTTTACAGGATTTTTCTGTTTAGCTGTAGGGAGTTGTAACAATAACCACAAGCCATGCCATGGTAAGTGTGCAGGTTGGCTGAGCTGTCAGAGCTGCTTGAATTGAGATGGACCATGAGACCTTTGGCCTCTGAGCTTTGTTAAATGTGGATTCCCTAAGGAGGGGGAGGCCATGCCATCCTGGCATGGAAGAATATTTGCTTGTAATATCACAGCCTCATGTTATATAATTGAGAATTGCATTGATCACCC